>NW_024381404.1:0-11520 GCF_016835505.1 Polypterus senegalus
CTGGTTTATTTCACAAAAAGCTCTGTAATCATAAACTCAGAGCACACTACAAAAAGAGGATAATCCAAGAAACCAAGTCCAGAAATAAAAACTCAAGGCAAGGAAAGGAAAACAGAGCAAGCAGGTCACAAATCCAGCAAATTCACAAAACAAGAGGAACTGCCATTAATATAAAAGCCGCCTGCCGAATGAGCGTCATCTGCAAGCACAGCAGACCACCAGATGGCGCTCCAGCGACTGACCCTGATTTCCACGGCAAAGAGATGAGTTACTTTTGCTGCTCATTGAAGCCGACAGGCGTCCATTTTTCTGTATTGGACTCTCCTTGTTGGTTGGTCTCCCAGCTCTTCTCAACTTTTATGACCGGTCATTCCTGCTCCTGGCTTCTTGTTATTTAAAACTAGCAAACTAGCGGCCTCGGCGAGAAGTAGCGTGTTAAAGAAGTTATGAAAAAGAAAAGGAAACGCTTTAAAAATAACGTCACATGATTGTCAATGTAATTGTCATAGGCTTATATTAGTATTGAGAGTGAACTCTTTGATGATTGTAAAGAGTTTCATTTATGATTGTAAATGTCGCATATGACAAATGCACATCTTTAGGATGTCAGGATGTCTCTTAGTAAACGGCATTTGCAGTTCCGCCCTCGGGCTGTAAAATGACCTGCTGAGCTCACTCTTGAGCAAGCAACGTACAGTTGGCCGTGTGAGGAGCCATCTTGTGTCAAGTCAGTGGCGACCTGTTTTAGAGTCTGGCCGGGACTTATTTATTGTCATAGCGAAGCAGACCCTTACTGGAAATTAGAATGGGAGGTCAGAGGGTATGAGAGGGTCTCCCTTGAGCCAGTGCCAGTGAAGACAGTGGCCTCAATGAGGTTCTTGTGCAGCGATTTGATCTGAAGCCTGGTGCCGTTACAAAGTTTTGGTGGTTGTAAGTTTCGTAGAGACATAATTGGTGTGCCAACCTTCAAAAGTAGAGTATGTGAAGACATGCCCAGAGGATTAAGAATGTGAAGAAACTAAATGAGAAGGCAGGAAGACGTGAAGGAAGGCGAACAATAACAGGCTTGAAGCGGTGGAGTAAAGACAAAGGAGCAGTGAGCACGACAAACATCTGAGGAAAGTAAGGAAGCGGGATGGCGTTAATGTATATAGGCAAGGAGCCAACCACGTGGTAGGTGTGCAGAAAAAGGAAAGGGGATTGGGGGCTGCCCTTGTGCGTCTCTGCCGTGAAATAAATCCTCTGTTAACGGAAATAAGGAATGAAACCGCCAAAAACAGAGGTCAGTTACGAAAGTTCCTTATGGCATAATGGTGAGAACCGCCAGAAAGAAGACGTTGTTTTCGAAAGTTCATTACGGGGCACGGCAGGAAATGAAACATACTTAACGTGTGTAAAGGGTGAGAGTGGGAAATCTGGGCTTTCTACGTACAGTATCTCACAAAAGTGAATACACACCCTTCACATTTTGTAAATATTTGATGATATCTTTTCATGGCTCTACTCTGAAGATGTGACACTTTGACACAATGTCCAGTAGTCAGTGAACAGCTTGTATCACAGCGTCAATCTGCTGCCCCTCAAAATAACTCAACACACAGCCATCAATGTCTAAACCGCTGGCAACACAAGTGAGTACGCCCCTAAGTGACAAATATCCAAATTGTGTCCAAAGTGTCAATATTTTGGGTAGCCGCCCACCATTATTGTCCAGCACTGCCATGGAGTTCACACGAGCTTCACAGGTTGCCACTGGAATCCTCTTCCACTCCTCCATGATGACATCACAGAGCTGCTGGACGTTTGAGACCTTGGCCCTCCACCTTCTGTTTTAGGATGTCTCAGTCGTGTTTAGGTCTGGAGACATGCTTGGCCAGTCCAGCACCTTCACCCTCAGTGGTCGTCTTGGAGGTATGTTTGGGGTCATTGTCATGTTGGCATACTGCCCTGTGGCCCAGGGAGGGGATCACACTCTGCTTCACTATGTCACAGTACATGTTGGCATTCATGGTCCCCTCAATGAACTGTAGCTCCCCAGCTGGCAGCACTCATGCAGCCCCAAACCATGACACCCACCACCATGTTTGACTGTAGGCACACACTTGTCTTTGTACTCCTCAGCTGGTTGCCACCCCACACGCTTTGACACCATCTGAACCAAATAAGTTGATCTTGGTCTCATCGGACCACAAGACGTGGTTCCAGTAATCCATGTCCTGAGTCTGCTTGTCTTTCTTGTGCATCATCTTTAGAAGAGGCTTCCTTCTGGACGACAAGCCATGCAGACCAATTTGATGCCATGTGTGGCGGGCGTATGGTCTGAGCACTGCCAGGCTGAACTCTGCAGTCGTACTGGCGGCACTCAGACATCTATTATTAAAAGACAGCCTCTGGATATGGCGGCTGAGCCACGGGCACCATGGCGAGGTCTGTTCCTGAGTGGAGCCTGTCCTGTTAAACCTGTCCTGTATGGTCATGGCCACCGTGCTGCAGCTCAGTTTCAGGGGTGTTGGCCATCTTCTTATAACCTTGGAGCAACAATTCTTTTGTTCAGATCCTCAGAGAGTTCTTTGCCACTTGAGGTGCCATGTTGAACTTCCAGCGACCAGTATGAGAGAGAGAGTGTGAGGCGAGGACACCAAATGTAATACACCTGAGACCTTGTAACACTAACAAGTCACATGACACGGGGAGGGAAAATGGCTAACTGGGCTGTGGACACTTGTCACTTAGGGGTGTGCTCTCACTTTGTTGCCAGTGGTTTAGACATTAATGGCTGTGTGTAGGAGTTATGTTGAGGGACAGCAGATTGGCGGCTGTATACAAGCTGTACACGGACTACTGGACATTGTGTCAAAGTGTCATATCTTCAGTGTTGTCCCATGAAAAGATAGAATAAAATATTTACAGAAATGTGAGGGGTGTACTGACTTTGGTGAGATGCTGTATATTGGACGTTGCAGAAATAGTGAGGAGGGTTTCCCCTATCTATATCTACAGTGTGAACGTAACCCGGACACAGAACAGGCAGACATGTTGTTTTTCCACGCCACGCGTTTATTTACAAAGTCAGTGCACACAAACCCCCAAAGTCCTGGCCACACACTATGCCTCTCTTTGGGCCTCCTCCACTCGCTTCTCCTGCTTGCGCCCTACTTCCACCCGACTCCAGCCTCGAATGAAGGGAGGCGGCCCCTTTTATCCACACCCGGATGTGCTCCAGGTGCTTCCCGGCAATCTCCCACCGACACGCCCCCGTGTGGCGGGACTGCCGGCTGTACTCCTGAAAGCACTCCGGGTGTCCCTGCTTCTCTTCCCCCCAGCACTTCCTGGTGTGGGGGAAGTGCTGAGGTCCAGGGTCTCCAAGGTCCTACAGGGTTGGGCTTCCAAGCCCGCTACCCGTGGCCCCCAAAACCACCAGGGTGGCGGCCCCCACGTGGTCCAAGGTGGGCGCACACCCTCTTCCGGTCCTTCATGGCGTCCCGGCTGGTCGTTGCCCCTGGCATCCCTGACAACAGTTTAGGGGTACACCCGTTAAACCCCAACCGCTTAGGTGTTGCAATAGGTCATGAAGCATATCTAACTTTTGTAAGTAAACTGCAAAGGAATGACCACACGAAATTTCAGCTTCCCACCGACATGGAAGTGTGAGAATTATTGATGAGTCACTGAGGACTTTGCCTTTTATATGTAGAGATGTAATCTTGATGGAAAGTAAAGGTTGTGTTGGCACTGATTTGTCAATTCATCACTTTCAGAAGTCGGTTGACTTTTCAGCTTTTAATAATTAAATGTAAAATGTGTTGTGGATGGGGTAAGTAAGAACCAGGAGAACCAAAGAAAATCTGGGGTGCCAACCAGCCAACTCTCTGTAAGGAAATCATCCAAAAAATAGAACAGAAATGAGTGTTGCGTTGTGAGCAACTGAAAACGTGGCGTAACATCTGCTCTGTCAGCCTCAATGGCTTGTCCAAACAATCGCCTCTCTCTTTGTCGGGAAGCTTGTGCATTCAGGGCACATTTCTGTCAACTGAGATGCCATCCTCCATGAGCCCCTCAGCTTTCTACCTTCCTAACCTCAAGGGGTGTGGCTTACCTGTGTGGGGGCGTGGCCGAATTTTTCTCCATGGACAGTTTCTCTGGGCTAGGAAAGAGAAAACGAGATGATCGGTTAGCTATGGTGCCCCCTGCTGTCTCTGTGGGTTATTGGTGATCCTATAGGTGCCCATGTGTGACAGGGTATGGTTTGTATAAAGTGTCTCAGATGATACACCAACATGAAAACTTATTTCCTAATTTATTTTTTTATCTTTGCAACTATAAATGCAAGCTGTCTGATAAATGTTGGCGGCACATACTACTTCCCATCCTGCTCGGGCTGCCCACACCAGCGGGTTTCTCTCCATTGCATAGTTCATTAAGTAGAATGTTGCTGTTCTTCATCGTTTTGTTCAGTCTTCTTTTAAAGTGAAAAGTTCTTTACTGAAACCACATTAAACGGCAAGAATGATTTTCCAGATCTGGTGAATGTATGACCTCACGTTTTCTGGTTTTCCCCTCAGGAAACTGAAAATGAATTTGAAGGACGGTTTGCTGCTGCTGCTGGCGCTCCTCACAAGCAGAAGCCATCAAGGTAATTAATGTTCATGTATGCTCTGGTGACACCATTTCTCATATTGGACTTTAAGCTCCATATCTCCATCTTGGAGATCTCTACCACCATACGAGGGCTTATCAACATGCTCTGTTCCTGACAGCCTCATTTGCTTGGAGTGACTTTGGGTTGTGAAAATGGGGTGGTGGGGGGTGCCAGGAGGGCCCCAACCCCAGACACACATGTAACTAACACAACTCTGGGTACAAATGTAAGGGTTTTTTATCCAGACAGATCAATACAATTACATTTAGAGCCAGTTCTCTCTCCTTCTCCTCTCCATAGCCCCCTGCCTCCGACTCGACTCCCCTAATGAGGTAGCGGGCTTTTCACACAGTCATATGACAAAGTTTGGGAACCCCTCTTAATTCTTTAGATTTTTGTTTCTCATTGGCTGAGCTTTTAAAATAGTAACTTCCTTTTAATATCCGGCATACCTTACGGAGACAGGAGGATTTCAGCAGTGACATTAAATTTATTGGATTAACAGAAAATATGAAATATGCATCATAACAAAATTAGACAGGTGCATAAATGTGGGCACCCCAACAGAGATATGACATCAATACTTAGTTGAGCCTCCTTTTGCTCCTTTGAGCCTCCAGAGGCTGTCCTCCTGTAGCCTGTGATGAGTGTCTGGATTCTGATGTTGGTATTTCTGACCATTCTTCATACAAAATCTCTCCAGTTCAGTTCAATCTGATGGACAGCCTGCTTCAAATCATCCCATAGATTGTCGATGATATTCAAGTCAGGGGACTGTGGCTGACCATTCAGAACATTGGACTTCTCACTCTGGATGAATGCCTTTTGTAGATTTCCAACTGTGTTTTGTGACCTTGTCTTGTTGGAATATCCAACCCCTGCTCAAGTAACTTCAACTTTGTGACTGATGCTTGAACATTATCCTGAAGAATTTGTTGATATTGGGTTGAATTCATCCGACCCTCGACTTTAACAAGGGCCCCAGTCTCTGAACTGGCCACACAGCCCCACAGCATGATGGGACCTCCACCACATTTGATAGGAGGTAGCAGGTGTTTATCTTGGAATGCTGTGTTCTTCTTCGCCATGCAAAGCACTTTTTTGTTCTGACCAAATAACTCCATTTGTGTCTCATCAGTCCAAAGCACTTAATGAATCTGCCTTCTCTAAATGAGCATTTGATACAACAAGCGACTCTGTTAGTGATGTGAGTGCAGAAAGGGCTTCTCTCTCATCACCCTGCCATACAGATGTTCTGAATTGTAGAGCGATGTTCAGATACATCATCTGCAGCGAGGATGTTCTTGAGAGGTCTTTGGAGGTGATCTGTGGTTGTCTGTCACCATTCTCACAATCCTGTCTCTCCATATGCGCCCTGTATTTGTCTTGGCATGCCAGACCTGCTGAGTTGGTTTAACACCTTGTTGCCTAAATTTATTTACAATTATTTCAAAAGAAACTATTTGTGTTTTTCTGTCACATGGATGTTAAATTAAGTGTAGACTATTAATTTGAATATAACACACAAGCAATCAATAAGCTGATATGTGTTTTTTATCTTAGTACAACTTACCTCAAATTTGGACAATTTCTCAAAATTAGCAGCCAAAACCCACGTGCATGCTACGCCAATACTTCTATAGAGAGATGTAGTTTCCACTATGACTGC
Source organism: Polypterus senegalus (assembly GCF_016835505.1). Taxonomy (NCBI): domain Eukaryota; kingdom Metazoa; phylum Chordata; class Cladistia; order Polypteriformes; family Polypteridae; genus Polypterus; species Polypterus senegalus. The sequence goes on from NW_024381404.1 coordinate 6,309, forward strand.
TAGATGGTGTGACTGGTGCTTCCAAAACGATCCTTGGTATGTATCGAATATGCATTCACTCGCATTGGCAGGATACATATGCCACCTCGTTGCTGCATTCTGGCCGGAAGCAGATTGATGCAATTTCACTTTAATTGACTACAAGGGGTTAGCAGCAACTGTGCCTGTGGCCTTCCATTTCCTGATTCCATTCCTTCACACTTGAAGCTGACGGTTTAAACCTCTGAGATGGCTTTTTGTAGCCTTCACTAAACCATGAGACTCAACAATCTTTGTTTTCAGATCTTTGGAGAGTTGCTTTTGAGGATCCCATGCTGTCTGTCACTCTTCAGAGGAGGAGTCAAAGGGAAGGAAGCACAACTTTGTACTGACCACCTTAAATACCTTTGACCACTCTGTGATTGGACACTCCTGTCTATGAAGTTCAAGGCTTAATGAGCTCATCCAACCAAGTAATCAGCATTGAGCAGTGACAGGCATTCAAATCAGCACAATGACAAGGGGACCCACATTTGTGCACAGCCAGTTCTTCACATTTGATTTAATTTCAAACAACTAAATACTGCGTCACTAAAAATCTTTGTTCAGAAAACACCGCAGTACTCCTAGGAAATGAAAGACATACCACTGATATCTTTATTATTGAAAGGAGAGTCGATTATTAGGCAGGCTGAGAGGGGGTCCCAAACTTTTTCATATGATTGTAAGCCCCGATCTGGCAGCTGTTTTCAGTCTCTTGTCCCAGTTATCCGGAGGTTTTCCAGAAACCAGGGCAGCCCTTCCCCAACAGCACCTTCTGGAGGACCCCAAAGACTTTGACAGGGTTGCGATTCTGGATTCCATTTCCATGCGCAATCCTGTGGGTGTCCTACCTGGGTTTGTCCCTGAGGGACATGGCCACCTGCCTTGTGTGGAATAACCTGCTCCTGGTGAATCCATTTTCACAGTCTTTTTATGATGGCCTCTTGGCTGGGTATGAAACCTTCCTTTAAATAGGCATGCATTTGACACACAGAACTGTTTTCCGGACTTAATCACTTTCTTTAAATCTGTTTATACCCGTAACGGCGCACTGCTGTAACGATAACGTGCAGTGAGAAATGAAATTTTTATATGAAGAATAGTTCAAGATTTCACCAATAGATGGCGCTAGTAACGGCTAGAAATATTAAAGGAAGTGTTAAAATATTGATTACAAAATTATACCAATACAAACCCAAGACTAAAAGTTGAAAATAATATATATATATATATATATATATATATATATATATATATATATATATATATAAAATATAAAATACTTTTAAAAACCACACTTATATTAAGTTAAAAAGTGTACTAAAAAGTAAAAAAAGAAGTCTCTCATACATCACTCGCAGAATAAAAGCATGGGTGCTTTTCATCAATCTTCTTCTTCTTCTTCTTTCAGCTGCTCCCGTTAGGGGTCACCATAGCAGATCATCTTCTTCCATATCTTCCAGTCCTTGTCATCTTGTTCTGTCACCCCCATCACCTGCATGTCCTCTCTCACCACATCCATAAACCTTCTTAGACCTTCTTCTTCTCCTTTTGCCTGGCAGCTCTATCCTTAGCATCCTTCTCCCAATATACCCCTCATCTCTCCTCTGCACACGCCCAAACCAACACAATCTCACCTCTCTGACTTTGTCTTCCAAACGCCCTAAGCTGAGCTGACCCTCTAATGTCCTCATTTCTAATCCTGTCCATCCTCATCACACCCAATGCCAATCTTAACATCTTTAACTCTGCCACCTCCAGCTCTGTCTCCTGTACCACCGTCTCCAGCCCATATAACAGAGCTGGTCTCACTACCATCCTGTAGACCTTCACTGTCACTCTTGCTGATACTTGCCTGTCACAATTCACTCCTGTCATTCTTCTCCACCCACTCCACCCCTGCCTGCACTCTCTTCTTCACTTCTCCTCCACACTCCCCATTACTCTGTACTGTTGATCCCAAGTATTTAAACTCAACCACCTTCCTTCATCCTCACCATTCCACTGACCTCCCTCTCATTCACAAACATGTATTCCATCCTGGTGGTCCTACTGACCTTCATTCCTCTCCACTCATATCTCCACCTCTCCAGGGTCTCCTCAACCTGCTCCATACTCTCACTACAGATCACAATGTCATCAGCAAACATGGTGCTTTTAATCAATTAACATTCATAAAACACTTCTTAAAATCTTAGCAAAAGTACCCACCTTTTATTTTACGAGTGATGTATGAGAGACTTTTTAATACACTTTTTAACTTAATATAATTATGTTTTTCAAAAAGTATATATATATATAAACTGCTCAAAAAATTAAAGGACCACTTTGAAAACACATCAGATCTCAATGGGAAACAGAAATCCTCCTGGATATCTATACTGATATAGACTGGGTAATGTGTTAGGAACTTAAAGGATGCCACATCGTTTGATGGAAATGAAATGATCAACCTACAGAGCCCTGAATTCAAAGACGCCCAAAAATCAGAGTGAAAAATGATGTGGCAGGCGAGTCCATTTTGCCCAAATTGAATTGCAGCAACTCCAAATTGTACGCAGCACTTTGTATGGCCCCTGTGTTCTTGTATACATGCCTGACAAACATCGGTGCATGCTTCTAATGAGATGACAGATGGTGTTGTGGGGGATCTCCTCCCAGATCTGGACCAGGGCATCACTGAGCTCCTGGACAGTCTGAGGTGCAACCTGGTGGCATTGGATGGACCAAAACACAATGTCCCAGAGGTGTTCTACTGGATTTAGGTCAGAGGAAAGTGTGGTGGCGGTCACCGTATCAATTCCTTCATCCTCCAGGAACTGCCTGCATACTCACCACATGAGGCCAGGAATTGTCGTGCACCAGGAGCCACTGTACCAGCATAGGGTCTGACAATGGGTCCAAGGATTTCATCCTGATACCTAATGGCAGCCAAGGTGCCTTTGTCAAGCTCAGTAGCGGTCTGTGTGACCTCCATGGATATGCCTCCCCAGACAATCATTAACCCACCACCAAACTGCTCATGCTGAATGATGTTACAGGCAGTATAATGTTCTCCATGGCTTCTCCAGACCCTTTCACTTCTGTCACGTGCTCAGGGTGAACCTGCTCATCTGTAAAAAGCACAGGGCACCAGTGGTGCATCTGCAATTCTGGTATTCTATGGCGAATGCCAATCGAGCTGCATGCTGCTGGGCAGTGAGCTCAGGGCCCATTAGAGGACATGGGGCCCTTGGGTCACCCTCATGAAGTCTTTCTGGTTGTTTGGTCAGAGACATTCACACCAGTGGCCTGCTGGAGGTCATTTTGTAGGGCTCTGGCAGTGCTCATCCTGTTCCTCCTTGCCCAAAGGAGCACATACTGGTCCTGCTGATGGGTTATGAACCTTCAATGGCCCTCTCCAGCTCTCCTAGAGTAACTGCTTGTCTCCTAGAATCTCCTCCATGCCCTTGAGACTGCAGGAGACACAGCAAACCTTCTGGCAATGACACGTATTGATGTGCCATCCTGGAGAAGTTGGACTACCTGTGCAACCTCTGTAGGGTCCAGGTATCGCCTCATGCTACCAGTAGTGACACTGACTGTAGCCAAATGCAAAACTAGTGAAGAAACAGTCAGAAAAGATGAGGAGGGAAAAATGTCAGTGGCTCCACCTGTTAAACCATTCCTGTTTTGGGGGTCATCTCATTGTTGCCCCTCTAGTGCATCTGTTGCTCATTTCATTAACACCACAGCAGCTGAAACTGATTAACAACCCCCTGTGCTACTTAACTGACCAGATTAATATCCCAGAAGTTTCATTGACTTTATGCTATACTCTCATTAAAAAAGTGTTCCTTTAATTCTTTTGAGCAGTATATATATATATATATATATATATATTATTTCACTTAAGCTTGCACTTAAGTCTTCAATGTTCCTCAATGTTTTAAGATATGAAAAGGTAGGAGGAAGTGACGGAGAAGGTGGTAGGTAGGGAATGAGAATGGCGCCTGTAAGCATGCGCCGCACTGCCGCTCCCAAGAGTTGATTCTACAATAAAATGAAATTAAAATTAAAAGAATAATAAAAGTCATCACCCCGAAAGCGGACAGTAGAGATCACGTAGTATGTGTACCAAATTTCAGGTCAGTAGGTCAAACGGTTTGCGATCCTACAGGTGATTTAAAATCCTGGACAGACAAACAGCCATGGTAGTGTATTATATATATATATGTACCTGTAACGGCGCACTGCTATAACGATAATGTGCACTGAATCCACTTGACGTGAGCTTTCCTAGTTTTCCTCCTCTTTTGTTTGCTCAGAGGTTGATGTGCTTGCTGATTCCTGAGCAGCTCTTCTTTTCTCTACCCTAGCGACCCACTTCTTCTTCTTTCGTCGTAGCAACTTTTCCGCGATTCTAAACTGATTAAGTCAGTGTTTTGTGTTGTAATTACTTATTATATTTTTCTTAATTTTTCACCTAAGCTGGCACTTAAGTCTTCAATATGCCTCAAGAATGATTTAAGATAAGGAAGAAGTAGGGAGAAGTGATGGCTGTGGTAGGGTGGAATGAGCACTGCACCCATGCACACATGCCACACACGCCACCCTGCTCCTCGCAGAGCCAAAAGTTGTTTCTACAACAAAATTAAATAAATAAAAAGAGGGAATAACCTTGGAGGTCAATCGTCACACCAAAAGCGGATAGTAGCTGTCACGTAGTATTTGTGTACCAAATTTCAGGTCAAACTGTTTGCGATGCTACAGGTGATTTAAAATCCTGGACAGACAAATGGACAGCCGCAGTAGCGTATTATAGAAGAAGATACCGCATTTACCGTTATATAAAGTGAAAACAGTAAAGGGCTGAGTAATGAGCCCTGCGGGCCTATATTTAACGTCTGTGTATATCCTTGGGTTTTGTTAGCACATTTCTGGATGTACTGGAATCAATTTGACAAATAATATTACATTTAAAGGGCGCCCAGAGCCCAATATAAATTTTGGCCCGTGCAGTAAAACAGAATGATCAACGGTGTCAAATATTTAAAATTATCATCATCACGCAGTGGTGTTTCCTATCAGAGGATATCAGAATAACGTTTCCAACACTGCGTTACTGCCGCTTTCTGTACTATGACCAGTGAGGAAGCCAGACTTGTGATGTGAGGTGACACTGAAGCTGAGTATGGCTACTTTCAGGATA
>NW_024381405.1:0-6885 GCF_016835505.1 Polypterus senegalus
ATCAGTTTGTACACTTCTCGATGGTCCGGGATTATTCAGGTGATTTTCTATGTAATAAACAAAAGGTATAGCGTAATGAAAATTACATACTTAGGTCTGGACCACTCTATACATAAATGCACACACTTTTATGTTAAAATATTTGTTCTTGTTATTGACTGTCCTGATGCAAGTATCACTGGTCCTGTACAATTTCAAAATTGCCTATACCAGATAGGTGAGGTCTTCAATTAGTCGCTTTATCTTCCTAAGGCAGTTAATATCATATACAATCATTTGAAAAAGTAAGTATACTCCATGAAAATGGTTGATGATGAAAAAATGAGTTTTTTTTACATATTTTAAAATGCAAACAGTAGATTTCATGCAAACAGTACCTAACGATAAAGTTAAAATACTTGAATAAAACACAAGGCAAATTTTCCTTTTAAGTTGTTTATTTAAAAGAAATATCCGTAGATGTGGTTCCATTGTGGGGCAGTGGGTAGCTCTGCTGCCTCGTAGTTAGGAGTTACCTGGGTTCGCTTCCGGGTCGTTGCTGCATGGAGTTTGCATGTTCTCCCTGTGTCTGCGTGGGTTTCCTCCGGGTACTCCGGATTCCTCCCACAGTCCAAAGACATGCAGGTTAGGTGTATTGGCGATCCTAAATTGTCCGTGGTGTGTGTGTGTGTGCACCCTGCAGTGGGCTGGCGCCCTTCCCGGGGTTTGTTTCCTGTATTGTTTCTGGGATTGGCTTCAGCAGACCCCTGTGACACTGTAGTTAGGATATAGCGGGTCGGATGATGGATGGAAGGATGGATCCATAGATGTAATGATCTACTGTGGATCTGCTGGGGAATTAAGCAAGGACACCCTTGATCTCAGAATTTGGTATTGCCCCATTAGTAGGGATGACTTCTTGTAGGCATTTTGCATAACTGCCCCACAGTTTTTGTGACATCGACTCAGTGAAATTTTTGACCACTCCACCTGCAAAATTCTTTCAGTTGGAAAATGTTTTCAGGTGTGAGATTTTCAGCCCTGACACAAGCAAACGGACACCGGCAGTTCTTAAAAAACACATACGTTTAATAGAATTGGCCCCACAAGTCCAAATCCCACACACACACATTGTTCCCTACACCACAACACCCTTCCTCGGGCCTTTCAATGTCCATGGGCCGCCTCTCTTCCACCTGTCACTGGAGCTTCGTCCTGCTTCAGGTCCCGACTGTAGGAAGGCAGCCCCATTTATATCCACCCAAATGTGCTCCAGGTTCTTGCTGATGACCTTCCGGCACTTCCTGGTGTGGCGGAAGTGCCGCACTAGCACCCGGAAGCACTCAAGGTGTCCCTGGAAGGTCTTTCCTCCACCTTCCCAGGTGTGGCAGAAGTATCGATCTCCCCGGCTCCAAGACCCTCTGCCCCCAGTGGGTTTGAGCCTCCTTGTTCCATCACCGTGGTCCCCTCATCAACCAAGGCGGTTGCTCCCTCGTGGCCCGTGGGACATATAGACCACCTCCCGGTCCTTCCAGGTGTCCCGGCTGGGTCTGGCCCCCTGCCTCGTGCAACACAAGTTTTCTTGCAGGTAGTGCCGATTTTAAATGCGCCCACAATATGTCAATGGGATTCAAATAATGGCTTTCACTAGGCCAGTACATAACCATCCATTCCTTCTTTTTGGAGCTATTCCTTTGTGGATTTCCTAGTGTGCTTCAGATCATTATCGTACTGAAGGGTGCATTTGCGATTCAAATTCAACTTTTGAATAGATGGCCTCACAATCTTCTGAAGCATACTTTGATATGAGGCAGAGTTCACAGTTGACTTGATGAAGCTGCCCAGGCCCTGAGTCAACAAAGTAACCCCAAACAATATCATTTCACCAACATGCTTCACAGATTGTATGAAGTTCTTCTACTAAACTGGTGTCTTTGATTTAAACTTATTCAGTTTTGGAACGTATGTTTTATAATCATCAAAGTTACTTTGTCATTAACAGTCCAGACAAATTACATCTATTAAACTGTACAAATATTGTAGCTTGTAATTTTTCTAAATGTTGTGCAATTGCTTTTATTGACTCATTTTAACAAAAAGGAATAGCAAATTTAGGAATTAAAATTTTGTTAATGTATGATTTTTACAACAAACCTAATCTATTTTGAGACATGTACTGCATGATGTTTAATTATGTTTTCTTAGGAAAAGGATCTTGAGCTTGAAATTCCATGAAATTAATCTAAAACAGGTACAGTAAATTAATAGTTTTTTTTTTGATGCTTTTTTCCCCTCTAGAAGATCATTTTGTATTTATAAAATAAATCACCATTGGAAACATAACCAAATTTTATATTATTTGTTCAATATGATGATTAAATATCTTCAGCAATTTAAGAATATGTAGTCCAGAACATTTGGCTTCTAGGGGTACTACCAGAAATAGGAATTAGGATACTCTTGCCCTCATGATGGGCATTAACTTTCTGCATCTGATTGATTGATTCTGCACTGGGAAATAGGAGGTGAAGATTTTGGCTCCAGAGGAGTATGCCCTCACCTAACGATGTAAGATAGTCTCTTTTGTTGGTCACTTATTCTATGAAAAATTAGTTATTTGTCTTGTAGCCTCTTTTGCAACTATAGTCAATTACCTAACCCAGGTCTCTCTATGTCAAAATTTCTGAGTTCAAATCACAATTCTCATGTAGACTATGGTTGCCAGCATAGATAGCTATTTTACTAATCACCACTAATATAACAGATATAGCAGAAAAAAAAAATGTTATGATAAATAAAAATTGTTACCATCCAAAGTAATAGTCATGTGTTATATTATTAGTTATAGTACTATATGATTCCATAGACAATTAACATCCTTTGCGAGTAGTTAATTGTACAATGAAGTTTCTACAAATAGTTGCCTATGCTTCTGCTCATTTAAATTTGTAATTCTTGGTTGAAAGGCAGCAGCAGTAATCACCACGGGCCTCATGTATAAACAGTGTGTACGTACAAAAATGTTGAGTAAGAACATTTCAACGTTCAAATCGCGATGTATAAAACCTAAACTTGCCATAATGCCGCGCACATTTCCATGGTAGCTCATACCCTGGCGTACGCAAATTTTGCGCTCAGTTTTGCAGACTGGCAGCACCCAGCATTATTCCTGTGTGGTTACCCATACTTTTTAAGTTCCAAATCCCTGAAGCAGCTTCATAAATACACTGAAATTAACTGCATATTGTTTATTAATTTAATGCATCTGATTGTCATTAACCTGTAACAATGTAATCGTCCACAGAATGGACTAACTATTCCAAATATCATAACTGCTTTAGCGTTGTTACTCTCACTGCACCTTCTTCTTCTTCTTCTTCTTCTTTCAACTTCTCCAGTTAGGAGTTGCCACATTGGATCATCCTTTTCCATACTACTCTTATTGCACCACTCGGAGTATTTATATCAATGTATCTTGAGTGTGAATCACAGCTATACAGCAGCTGATCAGAAAAATAATTATCGGTATACAGCATCAAACACAAGCTGCCTCAGCCATGCTGTCTATTGAACTGCATTCATACAGCAAACGCTTCAGAGCTTTTTCGTTGCGGTTCAGAAACAGTTTTATCCCAAGAACTCTAAACACACTCAATCAGTGCATCAAGTGCTGTTTGCAGAACTGTTTGTACTTATAAGTACAATTACCTCACTGTAAACTTGCGATACAGTTATAATATTGCACAACCTGAGCCACTTTATAAAGCGCATATTTACATGTGATGAAATCCCGGTCAGCGTTAAAACTAACGCACATGCCTGCTATCCAACCCTGACTCCTCACATTATTTTGTATATTGTAATATACAAATCAACATTAATATCACCTTCCATTCTGTGTTTGGTTAAAAGACAATGGTAAAAGCATGTGAAAAAAAAAAATCAGCAAATGCAATGTGGAGGCAAGGAAAAACGTATTTGTTGGCTTAAGCAGTAGTATAAACAACTAAAGGAAGTTGCTCGAGTAATACATAGTGGCAGAGAAACTCAAAGGTCGAGTTCAGAAAGTCGCATAGTGCCCAAAATAAAAAAAAAACAAACAAGTGGTCAGATATCAAAGTCGCAGTGAAACGGCGAGTTGTACCTCACTATCTAAGTGTCATATGAAAGTGTATTAGGGTAAGGAGAAAAGAAAAAAAATAGGGACACATTGGAGGAAAAACATCTAAATGTCCACCTTAATCTTGTAGTTAATTTTGTCGTTAAAGTAGAATGTTGTAAACTTCATCTTAAAATCGATGTTTGTCAAGTCCCATCATAACTAAACCAGTACGTTAAATGCTTCATATGCTATGTTTGTGAATCACTATGTACTTCTTAAATGGGCTTTCTCTTTCACACACAGGAGTGCAAAGGCACTGATCGCCACACAGAATAAATTACATTTGTTATATTGCAGCTCTATGAACATTTTCAAATTCTAATATGTATACTTGATATCATTTTCATGATAAAATGCATTATAGCATGTATTAAACATGAGGGCAAAGTGGGGCAGTGGTAGTGATGAGCTGGTGCCTCATCCAGGGATTGTTCTTGCCTGCCCTGTCCAGGGATTATTCCTGCCTCCTCCTGCTGGGGCTCACATTACCATTCATGAAATAAATTATTTCAGCAGTACTCTGTCTGTCAAACGTATTAAACCACCAATTGTGGTTCTTTCATTTACTTTCCCCACGTAACCAATGACCACAATATAAGCTCTGCAATAAATGTAAACCCAGCTGGAAGCTTAGATATTCTTCGAAACTGTTAAGGAACACTGAAAATTTTTTGTAATACACGTTTAATTTTTCCATCCATTAATACAGCATGAGGTAGAATTAATCCCTGGACGGGGTGCTAGCTCTTGGCTACCACTATTCCACCGTGCCTAAACATGTTTAATTATTAACAGAATACATTATTTAAATGCATTTAATTTGTCTGTTAAATGCAACATATATAATTTTAATACATTTCATCAAAAATGATAAAGTATACATCCTAGTATTTTAATACCTCACAGATTCAAAAGGTTAGCTCTTGGAAATATAAATCAACTTGGAAGCCAGTCTTCGTCATCTGTAAATATGCTCTTCTACTGAATTGACGTGAATTCCTTCATTTTTATTTTATGATACAATGAGATTCAATATGCAAGTCCTCCATAAACTTCTTTTCCAAAAAAATAATAATACAATAAAAACAATGAAAATATACACAATGCGAGAATAATTATAATATACATATACATATAGTGAACATAGTGCAAATAACTCATAAAGTGGCTGAGGTGGTGCAATATTACAGATGTAGAGTTTACAGTTAGGTAATTGTACCTATACTTTATGTACAATCAGTTCTACTGGGAGCACTTGATGGACTGGTTGATTTATGTTTATAGCTCTTGTGACTAAACTGTTTCTGAGCCTTGAGGTCCATGTGGGAAAATCTGTGAACTGTTTGCTGGATGGGAGAAGATTAAATAGATTGTGTGCATGGTTGATTGAAATACATGCAGATGCTGGTGAGTTTCCCAAGGCTACAGGTTGTTGTATAAATGTCCTCCAGGGCTTTCCAATCAGTTGCTATATGGCTGTGATTCCACAAACAGATACAGTGGGTTAATATACTCTGAGTGGTGTACTGAGAGTAACGACATTAAAGCAGCTATAGTAGTTGAACTAGTTTGGCCATTGTGTGCACCATTATAGAGTATTGTTACAGAATGATTACAATCAAGTGCTATACATTTGTAAACAATATGCAATTAATTTTGATAAACTTGATAAATCCTGTGTCATTGATGCGAATACAGGAATACGCAACATTTTTGTAAGTACACACCGTTTATAAATGAGGATTCGGTAATTGTGCATGATCAGCATCCGTTAATGCAGATCTGTGCTTCAATTTAATTTTCATAGTGGAAAATAGTACCTTGTGTGCATGTGTTTGCTCAAAAGACGTATCATCTTTAAGAGGGTAGATAACTCTGAAAATGAACAAAGTATTTTTTTAAAGAATCTGTCTGATCCTGCCTTGGTCTCCTTTTGCACCCCTAAATTACTGCTTTAGCTGACTGTTCAATGACAGTCAATAAGTTCCATTTGTACGTGATTTGAAACACTGACAGATAAAGTGTCTTCAAACAGTTTAAAAGTGACATTGTGTACTCTGACAACAGTGGATCAAAGGGTATAGTGCTACCACTTCTCTACCCAATGACTATTAATATTTTGTAACAAGGATAGGCATGCTGGGAATTGAGAAAAGTGGTTCCCTTAAAGTTGTCTTCTCCAAAGTTTAATTTTGATAATAAATGCTTTCACAGTGCTGTATGTTACTGTAATCAGCTGACATGGACCTTGCAACTTAAGATTAAATGCATTCAGTTCCTGTGTTATTTACACAAGGAAACAGAAATACAACAACCAGTTGTTATCTGCAATTTTTGAAAATATTTTTCTGCCATTTTCCATAAATATTTTGATTTCTGATCTTAAATCAAGAAAATTTTAAATGCGTTTTCTCTGCTTAGCCAGAACACCTCTGTGAGGTAAAGGTCATCTCCATTGAAGCTCAAGAAAAGAGCGTTGCATAAATATACATGGTGACATAAAGTCTAAGAAAAGATGTGGGCAGGGACAAGTACACAAAGGTAATGTTACACTCCCACCCCTCATTTCAGACACTCACTGTAAAAAAGTTCATGAATTTAATTTAAATGACAATTAAATATAATAAAAAAAGGTTTACCTACACTTTAAATATTATTATAATGTTTCTACCAAGTGTCAAACCCTTTTGGTAATAATTTGTTTTCCTCCATGTAGCGTGACAAAAGTCTGCTTGACTTTGTCC
>NW_024381406.1:0-6028 GCF_016835505.1 Polypterus senegalus
AAACAAAAATTTTTTATATTCTAGTAGTAGATGACAAAATGTAGGAAAAACTATATAATGTAGAAGCCTGAAGTCCAAATAGCAAAGAAACATTTTCATAAAGGTTCAAATATAACACAACAATTCGCTTTTATTCAAAATATAACTGCAGAAACAAAGCTTTAACATGCACATTGACAGCAGTTTATTATATTTCCTTCTGTGGTGCAATGGAATCAGTTCTGCTTGAATTAAAGGTCGAAGTTGATCCTGTACTGCTCCGTTTTGAGAAGTAAACTGCTCTTAGTCTTACTATTTTAGAATAAAAGCATACATTTTGATTTCAGTCTGTACAGCCGTGCAATTTATGATCCTTGTAAAGGTTAGCTTTTTTAATTCACTTTTCATTCTCTCAGTCGCGTTCAGAATCAATCCATACAACCCTATCTGACACGGGCTGTTTTCACTAAAGGCAGCGCTATAGCTCTGCAGTGTACCACGATGCATACTAATGACCCCCCCTCCAAAACCGTGTTCTAAAACACAAAGCGGCTAAGCTGCCTTCTTCGTATCTCACGTCCACTTGATTTTCTTTTTATTCAGTTTTTGAGTGTTCCTGCCAATCACCGCATGTGGCTGTAAAGAGCAGTAACTCGTGCTATATGCAATCCATCAGACACTCCCCATCTGCCCGTTGTTTTGTTATACAGTACTTTTACACAACTTTGTTCCTGTGTTTGAGCATGCTCAAGCGGGCATGCTCAAAAATACCGTGTAATGCCACGAAAAGTGCACGCGAGACACTTCATTTCAAACAAAACAAGTGCACTTTTATTCAAGACTACCTGTATAACTGAAGAAAAAAGAAAGCAAGTTACAGTAGGCGAAAATCATCAGATTCAAATATTAACAGTTACCACACAAACAAGGACCGTCCTTCCTACATTCACGACACTGTACTTGTTGCCGATGCACACAACTCTCTGTGCTATGGTTCCTATTACACTGAATGAGCACCTGACACTGTACTTTCTTCCCTGGGGAAGGTCCGCATCAGAGAATTTCCAGTTCCTGCATTAATTCACACCGATCTGGCGCTGTTCGTTTTCAAATAATATTGCATTAGTGCGATTATATTTTCATATATATTGTCTCTTTCTTTCAGGTGTGTAATAGAAACCAAGCATAGAGAGAAGTGTACATTGCAGATGAAGAAGGCAGCTTAGCCAGCGTTGTGTGTCAGAACCGGTTTGGGGGTCGTTAGAATGCATGCGTGGTACACTGCAGAGCTATAGCGCGTCTTTAGTGAAACAGCCGTGTCAGATGGGGTTGTATGGATTGATTCTGAAGCACTGAGAAATGAAAAGTGAATTAAAAAAAAAGTAACCTTTACAAGGATCATAAATTACACGGATGTAACAGACTGAAATCAAATGTATCTTTATTCTAACATTGTAAGACTAATAGCGATTACTTTCAAAACAGGAGGCTCGGATCGAACCGTGATTTTGATTCCCAGCGGAACTGATGTACTGAACCATGGAGGAAATTACAATAAATGCTGTCATAGCATGTTAAGGCGGCTTTTGTTTCTGCAGTTATATTTTGAATAAAAGTGCAATTAATTATTCTTGTGAAAATGTTTCTTGCTATTTGACTCGGCTTATACAATATATAGTTTGCCTACATTTTGTCATCATACAGAATATAAAACGTTCTGTTTTTAACAGTGTTTACACAGATTACTGTAGAACGGAACAGACATGAAATGCGTGTTCGAATAATGATCATTATTTCCATTAAAACTCCACTTCACTCCCAGATACTCAATCAAGGCATGAGCTGAGAAGTTCGGCATGTTCTAAAATGGAATACCGGTGTCCTAGCTTCTTTATCAGCACATTAGAAGAACAAATACGAAGGGTAATAAACATTTAGGTAGGTGAGTCTGGTTGTGTTAAACCATTAAAAGAGTTTTGGCGGTCATAAGGCTATAGCACAAATTCTTGCAGTGTTAGCTTTCTCTGTTGTTCAAGGTTTTCTTAGTGTTGTAAAAATGTTTTACATTTACTTTACTAGTCGCTGTGCTTTCTATGGGTATATTAACTATATTTGTGCTTAAAAACTTAAAAAAAATATATTTGACTACAGTTCATACGGTCTGGAGCGGATTATGGTCGTGAACCAAGGTTCCACTGTATTACTGTCAGACAAAATTACAGGCATTTCACGGAATAAAACCAGTATTACTGAGGAGAAAAATTAAAGGCACACAATACAGTGACACATATTAAAATACATAAAAGGTCCCTTGCCATTTAATATAGACTGTTCATACATGTTTTATGCACTATGTTCTAGCGCCCGTTATTTTAACGGGCTTAATGTCTAGTTTGCAATAAGATGCAACTGACAAAGGAACCAACAGTTCTACATCTAACTTACCTCATTTTCCACCTGTGTTATTCATCATTCACTATCTGCATTAATTAGTACTCAGAAAAAGTGAAGAACTGAAATGTATTCGTCCATTTTAGGTTTTAAATCCTTGGATGATACATGTATCACTAGAAAGGAAAAAATATTTAATACGGCAATGTTTTATGAGGGTTTATTTTGATAATTGATTTATTATTAAACTAATTCTGTCCAGATCACATGTAGTTTGTGCTAATTGAACAAAATAGGATATTCTTAACAATGGATAAACACCTTCTAAAGTGAGCGAGACCTGCATGTCTATCCTATTGACACTTACCCACTGAATTAAGAACTAATCATACAGATGTCCACGTGCGCTGAATGTCATTACTTCAAGTTGCAGTTACTTGGCTCATACTTTAGCGACTCACACACAAAAAGTGAGCAGTCTGCATTTTTTTAATTTCATTAAAACTATATATAAAACAGGGAAATCCTACATCTGCTTGTACTTTGATACTCAAGTACAATTAAAATCGGGTACAGTTGAGCTTCTAGTTTTGTAGTTTGACCATAGTCAAATTTTTACTTGAGTCACTATTCAAAAGGGGATTTTACTATTACTCAAGTAATGGAGTTGGCACTTATTTTACAAATAATTAGGCAAAACTTAGGGACCAGAAAAGTAAAATCCACTAAATATGATGGGCTTTCAAACTAATGTTCACATATACAAGATAA
Source organism: Polypterus senegalus (assembly GCF_016835505.1). Lineage (NCBI taxonomy): Eukaryota > Metazoa > Chordata > Cladistia > Polypteriformes > Polypteridae > Polypterus > Polypterus senegalus. Next base: position 3,142 of record NW_024381406.1, read on the forward strand.
ATACTGGCATATTTCCTAAACAATTATAAAAGCTTCCACAGGACATCCCCAATTTAGATGAACAGTACTGAAGATAAGAGTGGAGCAAGCAGCAGTGCATGTTAGCATTAAACGTGGCTTTTAATAATTAAAAAGATCAATCCCAATGGAGGATGCCACAGATGTCAAATTAGGACCATTGACTTTGAAGTTAGAAAATGGCTTACATCTTACCCAGTAGCTGTTCTTGGACTAATTAAGATACTGCATATTCCTTTCAAAGACTCCAGAGTACATTGGGGAAAGGATCTGTCACCCAATATTTCAGAAAAGGACTGGAAGGCAGCAATACACAGAATACACTCGAGCTCCATATGTGCAAAACCATTCAGTCAATCAACAAAATCTTTTATCAAGCACATTTATCTCTTTTAAATTGTCCAAAATGTTTCTAGGGCAAGACTCAACCTGTAGAACGTTGAATCAAGCTCCAGCCTCATTAGGCCACATGTTTTGGGTGTGCACCAAATTAACAACATTTTTGGACAAAACTCTTTGATTGCCTGTCAGACAGCCTCGTGTCAAAATCAAATTTGACTTGTATGGAATATTATGTTTCTAATTAAAATCAATAAAACTATATACAAAAAAAGATATTGCATAGGCTAAGAATCTGTAAAATGACCTCTGAAAACAAAACACACCTAGCCGATTATGAAATGAAAGCTTTGTTGGATGGACTAGGTTATACAGTTCAACTGCCATTTTATATTGTCTGTTATCTGAGGCAGACACAAAGTGAAACGATGTAAGTTAAATTCTTTATCATAAGAGGAAGTTATATATGATGCATAATAATATTATTTAGTGCTTAAGTACAATGCAGAAAAAAAACATAAGTAGTGAAATATATAAATGAAAGGTCTGAAACATTATATTCAGGGAAAGAAATTACATGGGTGCAGGAAAAAATAGTGGTCCATGGGTTTTATCTACAGTATATACTCCTTTTTCTAGTTATCTATCTGCAGATTCAGGGCCATCTAACTATTTGGTCTTCTATGTTTATTCAATATAGCTAAGTCCTCCCAAAATCAAACTCAAGATTATGTATGGAATCATGAATCTCAGATCACCTGAACACTAGTATTTAGTCTGCAAATGTGATGCAATTCTGTTGTTGAAATCATAAAACAGGGTAACAAATTCTATGAATGTGAAACACTCTGACTCAGTGTTTCAAAATAAACCAGCCCTCAGAAGGTTTTAATGTGTATTTCATATTCATGTTTAGCGTGAAGGTGTAGCTCTCCCACACATATATAATTACATAATAAAAGAATAAGCAGTGTTGTCAATACAGCATCTACAATAACATACTACATTAGACTCTGGCTGCATGTCTTCATAACTGTCAGTGCTTCACCAAAGACCATTGTATATATGTTTGTGAGTGTTTATAGTGTTTTTTCAACTCCAACGACATTATGTGTCTTGGGCCTTCTAACCCTATTTAAAGAGCTATGCTCACAATATAGGGTTGCCTTCTGACCATCATATTCATCACTGTACCATTAACTAAATGCACTCTGCAGTCAGTTTTCAGTTTCGTATGAGGTTTAATTCACCATATATAAATCTTCCAACATGTAAGTGTTTTTCTGTATCTCTCCCGAAACTTAGCCCAAACCCATTCTGACAAATGTTGTCTGTGTTTCAAAAATATGCCAGGATGCTTAAATCATGATATAACAGTTCATAGTTTAATTGATAAAAGTGATCTGAGAAAAAACATTTTTTTTATTAAAATTTTTGCTTAAACATGTTAACAAGTGTCAGTACTGATACATGCTTTTTAAATCGCTTACTTTCAGCTTCAGGTCACTTCAGCTTTATTAGCTTCACCAAGTGAAGGGCCTACAAATCTCAGATTAAGCCTGATATTAGATAAGAAATCCTGCTCATAAGTACCCTCGACTTATCACTGTCAAATTTGCCAGCTTTAAGTCATAATAGAGGATTAGGAAGACAGTGAACCCATACAAATCATATTCAATATAAACCACACACACACACCAACTGCACTTTTTTACAGTGTAAATCATTCTGTGGAGACAGGGAGATGGCAAATTACTAGTGAGTAGATAAAGCTCATATAACAAACCTGGCCATAGTCTAAACCTTAGCAGCCAGCAGCACCTCTTATAATTTTAGGTCTTGAATTTCATAAAAATAAGCTGGGTATTTCTCCAGCATTTAAATACAGTATATTGCAGGTATGTACTGTAAAAAAAAGATTTATGGAAATCCTGAATCCTTAATAATAATAAAAAAATGTAATAGGAATACAGTAGCAGTGTGCTTCCAGCAAACCATTCTGTGGATTATGACATACAGAGCTCTGACAATACAGTGTTATTAAACAAGAATATCTGGCAGATAACTGTAATGTGACCATGTTTATAAACATTCAGCCTTTTTATTAAAATTGTTGAGCTTTGTCATGAAATTGAATCCTGTTATCCACTAGACCTGGGGTTTTTCAAGCTTTGCTACAATGGCTGCTGGCTTTCTTTCCAGTCTCCTATGGATATGGCTTTTGCATTCTGTAATGCATTTATAGTATTTATCTGCTGGTTTTAGTGCTGTAAGTTTCCATTTTGGTTTAAAACAACTGCTATAAAGTGACTGAGGTATAAATGACAAGAATGCGCCATTCATCTGCCAGACTCAACGATGACAATTGAGCCACCTCATACCCAATGAACACCTCCACTCTAAATCTACCTGGTTAGAAATTCAATTTACAAATTTAATTAACTCTGAACAAAATTTGAAACAGTGCAGTTTGTTTAAAGAACGAAAAAAAAAATATATATTAAAATATAAATAAATATATATATAAAAG
>NW_024381407.1:0-18082 GCF_016835505.1 Polypterus senegalus
ACAGCATTAAGGGACTAACTTTTATCATTTATAGGAAAGGCTGACCTCTGATACTATCAGAAGACCCTGTGAAGAATGTAAGATCTTTATGGACTATAAGAATGTTTTAATTGATTCTAAGTGTGTATAATTAGAAGGGTGTATTCCTTAGGAATGCAAATGGCTGTTTGTTTCAGGTTTTAAGAACATTCCAGTATATCATAAATTAAGATTTAACCTAAGCTATGTATAACCTCAGAATGAACTTCTAGGGTTTTTTTTTTCTTTTCTAGGATATAAAAGAGAGAACAGGTTTACTTTAGATATTCTGCTAAAACCAAATCAGTCGACTGAGTTGGGAAGAGGTAGTCTCACATTTTTTCTACTCACCAAGAATTAAGAATAAAGAAATTATTTTTACTTTAATTGGGTTTAAGTTCTTCCGTTGTTTACGACTTCAGCGCTCACACCATACACATATGGAAGAATATTTTGGACAAATGTAAATGAATAAATAAAATAAATAGGCAAATAAATCAATGCATGATGAAATGTGACATTAAAGCACAATTGTATGTGAGCATAAATAATTAAATGGGTCATGAAATATGTTTTTGACTTATTTCTTTATGTACTGTATTAATTTAATGATTTCTTCATTTATGTATTTCACTGTGACCATACACATCATGAAATCGCCTTGAAATGCAAACTGTCATTTTCACCCATGAAGGTTAAGAGGGTGGGCTCTAGTGTGTACTACGTTTTGATTGGTAAACCGTCAGTAGAGGGGAAACGCACAGTAACAACTCTGCCCATGTCTATGAGCTGCAGGATTGTCAAGGCAATGGTTAAAGTGAGCACAGGCTTAAACTGGGCAGACACAGAGTCAAGAAAAAGTTGGCCAGAATAACTGCACACAGCAGCTACATTAATTCAAGAAGCCCTGAATTCATCATCCTCTGAGGAGTCTGTATCTGATGTGTAGTGTCTGCCTTTAAAATGTAGCACTTGATGCCATAAGATTTATCGTGTTCTATCAAAAGTTACCAATCAAAGCATAGGTCACCCTCGATCCGATCTTCTTAGTTTTGATGAGTGAAAACAACAGTTCTAATACCAAGGCATATTTCAGTTTATGCAGAGTGTAACTGAAATAAAAGAAGAACATAATTAAATACAGGGGCATGGGGGTCTGCTGGAGCCAATCCCAGGGCACAAGGTAGGAACAAATCCCGGCAGGGCGACAGCCCACCTCAGGGTACACACACACCAGGGACAATTTAGTATAACTTGCATGTCTTTGAGAGGAAACGGATCACCTGGAAGGGAACCCACGAGACATGGGGAGAACATGCAACTCCACACGGAGGACCCGGAAGAACCCAGGTCTCCTTACTACAAGGTAGCAGCGCTACCCACTGCGCCACCGTGCCACTCAGTCAGTCTGTTTACCCTTTAACCTTCTGGGAGGCAGTACAGAAACCTACGCCCAGGGCCTCATGCATAATGGCGTGCGTAGAATTCGCACTATAACATGACGTAGCACAAAAGAGGAAATATGCGTATGAACAAAAAAATCCAGATGCATAAATCTGTGTTAAGCCCACTTCGCGCGTTCTTCCGCTCCATAAATCCCGATCAGCGTGAAAAGTAATGCATGTGCCGCGCCTTCTGTCCCACCTCGTCTCCTCCCAGAATTATGCCTCTTTGAATATGCAAATCAATATAAATAGCCCTTAAGCTCAGCGTTCTGTGAAAAGGCAATGGCAAAAGCAAGAGGGAAAATATAAGAATTTCAGCGAATACCAAGTGGAGGCAAAGAAAAACGTATTATTTGTTGGTTTAAACAGTGGTATAATCAACAAAAGGAAGTTGATCGAGTGACAGAGTGTCGGAGAAACTTGAAAGCTCAAGTTCACAAAGTTGCCCAGTGCCCTACATAAAAAAGAAGTCACATATCAAAGTCGCCGCGAAAAAGCTGGTGACGAGCCCACCATCAGAGTGTCATATGAAAGCTTATTAGGGTACAGAGAAAAAAAAAAGGCACACAGTAGGAAAAAAGCACGAAATGTTAACTTCAATCTTGAAATTTCCACTTTAATCACATAGTTTATTTTGTCATTAAAGTAGAACATCATAAACTTCATCTTAAAATTGTTTAATTTACTAGTTTCTCAAATCCCATCGTAACTAAAGTAGCAGGTTGAATGCTTTGTTTTGTATTTGATCTTTTGCTCTATGTGTGTGAATCACTACGTGCTTCCGCTTTCTCTTTCTCCAACAGGACACAGAATCCATTACATTTGTGAAATTACAGCTCTCTGAATAATTAAAATACTGAGATGTATATGTGATATCTTTTCATGATGATTGGAGTTAAAGAATGTCATTAAACAGGAGAACACGGTGCGTGATTGTGTGGGACCTTGATGAAATTATTGTAGCAGTACTATCTCTTTCAAACTTACTAATCTCCAATTCCTGTCCTAAGTTTTCTTTTTCCAAATACCCAATCGCTACACAATCAGCTCTGTAATAGACATTAAGCCATCTGTAAGCTTACAACGACGATTCTTCAGAAATTTTAAGGAACATTGAAATTTCTTCGTAGTTCATGTTTAAGTATTCTATCCATCTATCCTTCCAGTGTCGCGTCAGCCCCAGAAAGAATACAGCACAAGGTAGGATCAATCCGTGAACTAGCTATCACTGCGGAAACGTGTCCACACATGTTTAATTATTAACAACACAGATTATTTAAATAAAGTTAAAGTTTTATCTATATAATATAATCAACATATTTTGCTGCATTTCATCTTAAAAATGATGTCGTCATCATATGTAAATACGTGCTTTATAAAGTGGCGCAGGTTGTGCATTATAACGGCAGTGCAAATTTACAGTGAGGTGATTGTACTTATAAGTGCAAACAGTTCTACAAGGAGCACTTGATGGACTGATTGACTGTTTAAAGTTCTTGGGATGAAACTGTTTCTGAACCGCGAGGTCCATACAGGCAAGTTTCTGAAGCGTTTTGCCGTGGCTGAGGCGGCGTGTGCTTGATGCTGTATACTGATAATTCTCTTTCCGATCAGCTGCTGCTGTGATTCCCCACTCAGATACAGCGTATAAATACTCCAGTGGTGAAGTGAGAGTAATATGGAAAAAGATGATCTACTGTGGCAACACCTAACAGGAGCAGCTGAAAGAAGAAAAAAAAAAAAGTGCAGTGAGAGTTACAACACTAAAGCAGTTATGGTATTTGGAATACTATGGCTATTCCCTGGACTATTATATTGTTACAAGTTAATTACAGTCAGATGCATTACACTAATAAACAATATGCGGTTAGTTTCAGTGTATTTATAAAGCCGTGTCAGGAAAATTAAGAGTAACCACACAGGAATAGTAGCACTGCTTTGACACTGGGTGCTGCCAGTCTGCAAAACCGAGCAGAGAACTTTCATACAACACGGTATGAGGTACCGTGGAAATGTGCGTGGCTTTACACCAAGTGTAAGTTTTATACATCGCAATTTAAACGTGGAAACGTTCTTACGCAACATTTCTGTGCGTACGCACCGTTTATGCATGAAGCCCCAGGTCTACCATGTTTGCACCATAGTTTTGAACACTTTTACTTCAATACTGTCGGAACTCTGCTGTGCTTGAACCTATATAACTATCTGCACTTTATCATTTACATACTTTAAACTGGTTTTATGCTTTAATGTTTATGCTCTTGACTTACTCTTGTCTGTACATTCCCTCACTGCTGTATATAAAGTACTAGCAGAATACCTCACTTCAGAGCGGAGAAGTAGTGTGTTAAAGAAGTTATGAAAAGAAAAGGAAACATTTTTAAAATAACGTAACATGATTGTTAATGTAATTGTTTTGTCATTGATATGAGTGTTGTTCTCATATCTATATACTTTGTATATATATATATATATATCTATATATCAAAATACCCACGCTTGCAGCAGCGAGAAGTAAAAAGAAAAGGAAACATTTTAATAATAACGAAATGATTGACAATGTAATTGTTTTGTCATTGTCATGAGTGTTGCATATATATATATATATATATATATATATATATATATATATATATATATATATATATATATATATACACACATACAGTGGTGTGAAAAACTATTTGCCCCCTTCCTGATTTCTTATTCTTTTGCATGTTTGTCACACAAAATGTTTCTGATCATCAAACACATTTAACCATTAGTCAAATATAACACAAGTAAACACAAAATGCAGTTTTTAAATGATGGTTTTATTATTTAGGAGAAAAATCCAAATCTACATGGCCCTGTGTGAAAAAGTAATTGCCCCTGAACTCTAATAACTGGTTGGGCAACCCTTAGCAGCAATAACTGTAATCAAGCGCTATGCATAACTTGCAGTGAGTCTTTACAGCTCTGAGGAATTTTTGGCCCACTCATCTTTGCAGAATTGTTGTAATTCAGCTTTATTTGAGGGTTTTCTAGCATGAACCGCCTTTTAAGGTCATGTCATAGCATCTCAATTGATTCAGGTCAGGACTTTGACTAGGCGCCCAAAGTCTTCATTTTGGTTTTCTTCAGCTATTCAGAGGTGGATTTGCTGGTGTGTTTTGGGTCATTGTCCTGTTGCAGCACCCAAGATCGCTTCAGCTTGAGTTGACGAACAGATGGCCAGACATTCTCCTTCAGGATTTTTTGGTAGACAGTAGAATTCATGGTTCCATCTATCACAGAAAGCCTTCCAGGTCCTGTTGTGATGTGAGATTTTACATATAACTTGATAAATGTTTTGTATGTCTTTATTTATAATTTAGGCAAACCAATGTAATTTAGTGGTACCTTGGTGAGAGGCATTCTTGTTTATCCCCCATGTTTATAACTTTTCTTTGTAATTTTACGACAGGATTTGGGGATGTGTCTTAAACCAGTTTGATGAGCATTTCTTTGCTAAAGTCTTTTCCTCCATCCCCACACAAAGCCAGGTTAGTGTAATATATGGTCTTGGGGGCAGGAGATAAGATGTTCTATTTCACCCATTGGTCTGAGGTATGGCTGTTTGGAATTGGCTTGTCTCAGAGGCCTTCAAGTACCATGATGTCCTATTGGTTCTAGGAATTGGACAGAACATCTATAAATGTGCTTGCTCAACCACATTCTCTCTCTCTCTCTGACCCACATATGATGAAGAAGCATCTCTCTTGCTAACCTGTGATGATGAAGACAACACAATGAAGAGCACAGCTCAGCAGCCATATTGAACAGACATGTGGCTGAAAGCTGAGCACCAACGATGCCTTAACTAGAGACATTTTAAGTAACTGCAAGTCTGTGTGCCACCTGAATTACACATCACCATTTTATCAGGTTGTATGGTTGCCAATATTCAAATGTACTTTGCATTTTGTTATTATTTATGAATATTATCAGTAATACATTATTTTATGTGTAACTTAACTCCTGCTTGTCTTTTACTACATCTAATTGCCTGAGGTTATAGATATAGAAGGGAAGGTGGGGATAAGTTATATACAGTGGTAAGTCTGTGAGATTAGGCATTCTAAGGCTACATATTAATAATACAATAGGGGAAAGTAGAGCAATATATATATTACTCTACCAAGATAAAACAATTGGCGAGTCGGCAGGATTTTGGGGTAACCAAGTTTTGCACCCTGTTTGCAAATACTGTTTTGATGTATGTGTTTGTTTATGTATGTAAATTTTCAGGGCACCCAGTGTACAAATGCGGTGGAAGTAAAACATTGTTTGGTTGCTGAATGGAATATAACCAACAAAGTGTAGAGACTTCATGTGTGTCACAAGGACACCCGCATGTTTGTTAGTGCTGGTGGTAGTGAGTCCCTAATTAAAGTGCTAGGGAGTGGTGAAAGATGCATGTCATTCATACGGCATTTAAGTGGTTAAAGTGCTAGGGAGTGATGGGACATGCATTCGTCATTCATATGGTACTTGTTCGTTTAGAATCTTTGTGTATGTATGTGTATGTTTGCTTACAGGGGCAAAAGTAGGCCAACCCATAACGAATTTGGCAAATTGTATTAGAGTAAATTGTAGACTTAGAAATGCCTAAGTTCATTTTAAAGTCAGCCATCTTCCAGTGGAGTGGCAGAGGAAGCAGGCTAAAGCTAGGAAACCTGTAGTTCAGGTAGAGAAAGCAGAAGCTGAGCTGAGTGTGCCACAAAATGGAAGGGGCTGGAAGGATTAAAAGCAAGAAAACAGAGATCAGGTTTAAAGAAGACAGCTGCTGTTATAAGAGGTTTACTAGCTTGTATTATTGGTAATAAGGAAGATCATGATAAGGAAGAAAATAGCAAAGTGAATGAAAGTGAAAGTTGTGGAATGTTGAGTGAGAGTTTTGAAAGATGTAACAGTTGGTGTGATAATTGTGAAGTGTTAGCATGTAGAACATCACTGCTAAAGTAGAAAGCAGTGAAAGAAGTGGAAAAAGAAATGTAAACCACCCATGGTGAAAGTTAGGGCAATAGTAACCAGATCGGACTGGAACCTAAAACATGGGTGGGTGACTTACATGAGACAGATGAGTGCTCAGATAAAGAGTGGGAATGTGAGTGTGAGGAAAAGGAGAGAGATGAAAGGAAGGAAAACAGCAAGGGTGTTTTCTTCCTTTATTCTCCACTGCACCACAATCTCCAAGTAATTCTGAGGCCTGTCCAGTATTTAAAGAGCATGCTACACTGATAGATATTTCACCACTGTTAGGAAAGGTAACCAGTGCTGCATTGAAATTTGATTTAGGACAAAGAGATCAGATAGAAGGCAGAGGAGCTGGTGAGTGTGAATGGCAATTGTTGACTAGAGGGCATGAACTGGATATTGGCTTAAGGATACTGAGTAAAGAAAGTGTGGAATTAAAACGAACAATGGAAATGAAAGGAATTCAAGTGCTTGTGTGTGAAAGGTCTGAATGTGCTAGTGCAAGAATGGCTGAGTTGGAAAGAAAGTGCACCAGTTTAGGAGTTGGTTTGAATGAAACAGGACAAGCCAAAGAACAAAAGATGGGGGATGGTGCAGCAGGAAGTTTTACAAGCTCAGCTAGCAAGTCAGGAATGCACAGGGGTGTGAAGGTCCTAACAGCTGTGCTAGGGCCAGCAGTAATTAAAAACCACACACACTTAGGTCCAGTAATTCGAAACCTGACTGACCAGTTGTTCAAAAAGACAGCCTATGACTCTCCATGCAATAAAATGGAGAAAAGTGAGCTGGTCTTTAGTAAAGAACACAGGTCAGTTAGCAGAAATGCTGGATTTAGAACTTGGGTTCTGGAGAGGTTTCAGCCCACACTTTCAGGTAGCAGTTACCATACAATAAAAAAAGGACACACAGGCAATGAAAAAAAATAGAAGGGTAGTGCAGGAAGACAGCAAAGGGAAAATAGTTATTTCTATTTCAATTTTCTGGCCTTTGCAATAGTGCTACTTCTATTGTAAGGTTTTATGGACTTTGGTTTGGTGCAGGTAATAAATAGTGAAGGCAATTAGCAGAGTAAAATCCATGCAGGAGATGGGTTACCATTGGCACATTGGAGTGGCATGGCACTAGTGCCAAGCTGTTCCAATGAATGCCTAGAAGCAAAGTTTGAGTTTTGGCACCAGGTCGACAGCCAAGAAAATGAGATGGACAGAAACTGCTTTGTCACCTTCCATTTTGCAGACCTGCCTACATAGCAGAATGAAAAAGAAAGAGAAACGACAAAGCAAAGCAAAGACAAAGACATGAAGAAGAACTGAAGGGACAGCAAGAAAAGACACTTACTGGGGTTTAAGTGAGTAACAAGTCCACAAGTCATGCAATAATAATAGGACTAGTCACAATAGCTATAGTTTAAAAGGAAAGGTTTGTTCATTACTGCAGCAAATTTATATTCCAAGGGGTGGAAACTGAACAAACCAGTTAGGAATGCCAAAATAAGGGGATTCATTTTGGGCTCATAAAGTATACATTCTGGGTATTAATTAATTAAGTGGGATAATTAATATAAGAAAAGGTATACTGAGCAAATTGGTGAACTTTTCAGGAAAGCAGGTGCAGCTGGTACATTTGCAAGACATATGGGCTCCGATGTTTAGGTATAGTCTAATTGGGAAAATATGGAAGCCCTGCTGAGATTGTCGGCTGTGGTACAGGCACAGGACCAGTGGGCCAATTCTGAACTGAGGTGTTTAGCACAATGAGTATGCATATGGTGAGCAAACAACTCTAGGGGTGGCCTACGGGGAATGATGAGAGTTGCAAGCTTTGATGTCTCATGGTGGGGGTGATCCCAGCCTATACTGGTAAAGGCTGATGGCAGTCAAGAGTTGCACCATGGGTAGGAAAGCACAAGAGGCAACTAAGTCAACCCCAAATGTGTGCAGAGGGCCACAAATGTTGGTTTGTGAACAGTTTATGCAGTGGCACATGTGCTGTCATTTGGGCAGAAGTGGTTGTACTGGCACCTGTGGCATGTTACCTTTCAAATTTTGATGTTAATTGTACAGCTGCATATGCTTAAACAGATAGTTTGGGACAGGGGTCTAATTAGCAGTTAGACAGAGAACAAGTACAGATTAAAAATTCACACAATAGACTAAATTGTAGTGGGCTAGTTTAGTGGAAGGTGTGGACTTGTCTCATTTTGAACCACCAGATCTGATGACATATGAAGACTGCAGAAAGAGTTACGCAAGCTGGAGCAGATACAAGTCATCGGGCGCTTCCAAGTTCTTCAGATTGTCTTTGAAATAAAGAAGATATGTAATGGACAAATGGTCACGGACAACTTTTAACACTGGGAGAGCAAATACTGCCAATCAATGCACAAGTTATGCATCAGACTCTTGAAACAATTTAAAGACATTGTTATAAAGACATTGTACAAAACATTCATCGGGGCGGAATGTTGTGATGATGAGATTTTGCATATAACTTGATAAATGTTTTGTATGTCTTTATTTATAATTTAGGCAAACCAATGTAATTTAGTGGTACCTTGGTGAGAGGCATTCTTGTTTATCCCCCATGTTTACGACTTTCTTTGTAATTTACGACAGGATTTGGGGATGTGTCTTAAACCAGTTTGATGAGCATTTCTTTGCTAAAGTCTTTTCCCCATCCCCACACAAAGCCAGGTTATGTAATATATGGTCTTGGGGCAGGAGATAAGATGTTCTATTTCACCCATTGGTCTGAGGTATGGCTGTTTGGAATTGGCTGTCTCAGAGGCCTTCAAGTACCATGATGTCCTATTGGTTCTAGGAGTTGGACAGAAAGCCTATAAATTTGCTTGCTCTCTCTCTCTGACCCACATATGATGAAGAAGCATTCTCTCTCTCTAACCAACATATGATGAAGAAGCATCTCTCTTGCTAACCTGTGATGATGAAGACAACACAATGAAGAGCACAGCTCAGCAGCCATATTGAACAGACATGTGGCTGAAAGCTGAGCACCAATGATGCCTTAACTAGAGACATTTTAAGTAACTGCAAGTCTGTGTGCCACCTGAATTACACATCACCATTTTATCAGGTTGTATGGTTGCCAATATTCAAATGTACTTTGCATTTTGTTATTATTTATGAATATTATCAGTAATACATTATTTTATGTGTAACTTAACTCCTGCTTGTCTTTTTACTACATCTTAATTGCCTGAGGTTATAGATATAGAAGGGAAGGTGGGGATAAGTTATATACAGTGGTAAGTCTGTGAGATTAGGCATTCTAAGGCTACATATTAATAATACAATAGGGGAAAGTAGAGCAATATATATTACTCTACCAAGATAAAACAGGTCCTGAAGCAGTAAAACAACCCCAGACCATCACACTACCACCACCATAGTTTACTGTTGGTATGATGTTCTTTTCTGAAATGCTGTGTTCCTTTTACGCCAGATGTAACGGGACATTTGCCTTTGTGGAAAAATAATAAATAGTTTGATCAGTTTGATCAATCTGGTATACATGATAGAGCCACGCAGAACCTGTCTTTATAGTGCAAGTGCAAACTTGTTTCTCCTAACGAACAAAAACCACAAGTGACCAACTGATGAACTTAAAGGATGTGGTAAATGCTGATCCAAGCAAAATGTTGTAAGATGTAACGGTTTGAAATTTTGTGCAACCAAAGTCATAAGACAAAGGCCCTATAAAAGATTTGGGATACGACCCTCGAGGCAGATGAAGGGCAGGTGTCCTAGGACTGTGCTTCTCTGTCATCTTACCCTTGCCTGGTGTGTATTAATAAAAGATTTTTTACTAACTTTAATATCTCTCTGTCTTCAGTCACAAGAAACGATAATATAGAAAACGTGCCCACAGTTTTTGGCGCCCAACGTGGGGCAGGAGACGGCCGGCTGACTCCTCGAGCGGGAAGACCTCAGCGATCTGTCTTCTTGAAACAGACTGCCGCTACAGTGTACACCGGCAGCAGAGTAAGCAGCTCCGATAAAAGTTAGGACTGCCCTGTCCTGAGACGGTTCCTGTGTGAGGAGTCCCGGTCTCCTTCTGGTACAACCACGGTGACTGAGAAGGATTTCCTGACAGAGCTGACTAACACCCAGGCTGGGGTAAGTACCGCCGGGGTTTCCGTAAAAAGATAAAACTGGAGGCGGGCTTGCTGTGGAGTATAAAAAGTGACTGGGAATAGTAAACGGAAAAGAAATACCTTGTTTTAAGTCACTCCTGTTGGGAAAGATAGTATAGAACACTATCCTCTGGGAATTAAAAAAAGGGGGATTTAGGACGGGATCCGGTGCGTGGCACACCAATAAACCCGGACAAATCTATGGGACAGAGGATAGAGCATAGAATAGAGGAATAACAGGTTAATAAAACAAGGGGAATAATAAATAAGTATGTACTGGAAATAAATACTTGCCAAGCACTGTGACAGTAACGTAGGAAAAGCTTCGGTATTCCACTTCTGGGAATATTAAGGGGAACACTAGAAACGGGTGGGTGGCACACTCAGAAAAACTAGTAGTTCATTGAAGACAGAAGTGAGAATAGGACACGACAAGAGGGAATAAATCTGTCACAGCAATTGGGAGGAAAAAGCAAGGGAAAAATGGGAACACATAACAGCAAGCCTGCCAAACAGTGCCTTGAGGATTCAAAGTCTTTTAATGCTAGAAGGATTATTTTCGGGGGATCAACAGACGGAGAAAAAATGGGTCTCCTAGAAAATTAATAGAGAAAAACGGGTTAGATTTTAAAGAAGGCGTAAGAAATGGAATAAGCAAAGTGAAGGGAGATGGACACTGGAAGAACAGGAGACGCAAGTGAAATTCAGGAAATTAGAAAAATATTATGTAGAAATGCACAAGGATGTTGTATGTAGAAATGTACGAGGATGTAACAAAGGTCTGTGTTATGTATGACAGATGGGAGTTGGTTATTAAAGATCGTAATTTAAAGGCAGTACAGAAATGAATTATTGGCTGCAGAAAGTTAAAACTAGAAGGAAAAAAAAAATTTTTTTTATAGCTTTACAGAAAGTGCAAGCAGATTCGGGACCAGTCGAATGAGAAGCGGAAAAAGAAAAGAAAAAAAAAAAAAGACCCGTTATATCCCATACTTGTTCCTCCACCTTTCCTACACCATCCACATCCACAGCCCCCACCTTCTCCTCCACCACCTCCAGCGCCCACCGCACCAGAATTAAAAGATGATACCTTGGGGTCTGGTTTCTTTGAAGAATATCATTATGATCCCTCATTACACACTGATCCGGGGGATGACAAAAGTAACGTAATGGGTTCGGCGGGTGGGTTTCACGATCCTAGAACCTCCATTTCACAACGCACTAGAAGTCAAACCCTATTCCTTCAGCCCCCTAATCAAAACACCACCTTTCAATCCCCTTAAAGTCCCCAAACCCACAGGCCCCTTATTGAGTGCCCCTGATTGAGATCCCAGAACCCCTGACATGATTCAATGCAACCTGCAGGAGCTAATAACCCCACTACTGTAATGATACATCGTAACTGGGACATTCAAGAGCTGAAGGACGTTGTGTCCGAATTGCCTGATCCCAAAGTCATCGGTGTGTTTAAAAAATTCATAGAACAATTACAGCAGCTGTATGATATGTATAAGCCTAATGCCGCAGAATGGACTGAGGTGCTGAGGAGAAAGCTTGGCACCACATGGGACACTGTCAATCATGGACAGCATAACGGAAACCGTGGTAGTGGAACAGGCGCTGCCTCAGGGCCAGGATGAAGGTCCCTTTATTACGCAATGGGAACATGTTAAAATAATATTAAGGACAAGTATAAGAAAGGCAGAGACTGTTCTCTTATCTCGCTATGGACATAGGAATCGAGGGACTCCCAGCCCTTCTCTTCAACTGCCTTTGCTCACCCATAATTCAGAGACTGATCCATTATTGACTTTGCTGGCTGGTGAATGGCACTGAAACGGTTTTCCTCGTGGACACAGGAGCCACACGCTCAACCCTTTCGCTGAAGGAGGTCCCTGCCTCAAGAGATTCTTCGAGTTCAGCTGCATTCCAGTGATTCCACTTTAACACACCGATTTCTTTTAAATCAGCTCTGTCCAGTTAACCTGTTAGGAAGGGATCTCATGACAAAACATTCTCTCTCTATTTCAATGAAATGTTTCCCCACACACCATCCTTCTTAAAGCCCTTCACTCATTTCCCTCCTGCTTGTTTCCCAATCTCCAAGCCCCTGACACCTTATATTGCACTGCTCAATATTTCCCCGCAGAAGTAGACACCCCCTGGCTGGAATCTTTTCTTTCTTCAGGTACCTGCCCTGAAACCCTTCACATTCCCTTGTATCTTCATTTCATCCACAAAAGCTGCTGTTTATGTTCATCTCACATGCTCACAGAATATTTTCTATCTTGGTGGTTCAGTGCCTCATATTTCTTTAGCTAAATCAAGCACTGTACATTGGGCAGAAATCGGACCATGGGTAGAACAATGTCTTAATAGAACAAACTGGTTACAGGTGGCATCAGATATTTTCGAAACCTCAGACCATTTGATAACTAAAGTTGTGCTTCAAACTAATTTTTTAGTGCACCGTGCATTGTGCCGTACTTCCTTTTCTGTTTATTCATTGCAAACTACTACCCCTTCTTGGCTCTCTTATGCTTCCTGATTCACTGTGGACTCAGGGTAAGAATGATTATGGAAGGATAGACCATTGTGAGCCTCTGGTGGTCTACTGAAATCTTCCTTCTGCCCGCACCGTGCTCAGTATCCTCTGTCCCCCGAAGCAGAGGCTGGCATCTCCGCCATACGTCAATTCCCCTATTTTACCTGTAAGAAAGACTGACGGTTCATGGCACTTTGTTTAAGACTTACGACAAGCAGAAATTCTGCAATCTTTCCTAGGGCCCCTATTGTTCCTAATCCTTCCACTATTCTTTCTGCAATCCCTCCCTCTGCTCGTTATTTTTCCGTGATTGATTTAGCCAATGCTTTCTTTTCTGTCCCTGTACACCCTGATTCTCAATTTTGGTTTGCCTTTACTTTCCAAAACCGCCGTTGGACATGGACTGTCATGCCTCAGGGATATACTGAAGCCCCTTCTGTGTATGGACAAGCGCTTGCTCAAAGTTTAGAAGGGTTCTGGCCAGACCGAGGTAGTACATTAATACAATATGTACATGATATTATGTTATGCAGTTGTAAGAGCCAATCTTAGAAAGTTAAAGTTTTGAGTTAAACTCATATTGATGTTTGCTTAATTTGAATAGAATATTAATGTCTTTCATAGTCATAGCTTATGGTATAGTCTTTTCCCCCTATAGTTAACAAGAGATAGAACCTTCTTACTATAACTGAATAACAGTGTGATAATAAGCTCAGTTTGTTTGGAACAAGTCCCAGTAAAGAAGGACTTGAAAGACCCATTTAAGCTTAGAAATGGGATAAGCATACAGTTTTCTGACCGTTTTGAAATGGTTCAGAAATGTTAAGTGAGAAGTAACGATTTGTGATGTAACAAGATTAAGCTTAGAATTGAACTTTTCTTAACATTAACTTTTTCTTTTTTGTTATTTTAATCTTTTCTTTTGTGTGAACTGTTTTACTTCAAAACTTAACTAAACTTTCAAAAACCAAGATATTTTGTCTGTGGAATCATTTCTACGCGTCAGGCTTTTGTTGAATCCCATTTTTGAGTTGAAGCTGCAGAACTGGTAATTTTGGGAAAACGCAGCTACATCTTCGGCAGAAAACTTGCTATCTAAGGCCTGAACTGGAATCTACCATTCGAGAACAGAAGACACTTCTGCTACAGAACTTGTCAACGAAGGAAAAGAACGGAATCATTCAGAAGGTACTGTGATATTATCTACTATCTTCGCATGATCATTAATGAAAGCAAGGTCGCCGTACCTTGAGAAGATTTGAGAGACTGTGATATTATTAAATGACGTCTTGGAAAAAGACATTTTGGATGATTGGATGTGCCTTTGCTTGAGTCATTGGAACCTTGTTTCAAGAAAGTAATCTGCCTTGTTGGAACGTCCCTATTGTGACGAAACTGCTGTCAGGAAAGCGCCCTGTCATTTTATTGAACAGTTGTCATGGCAATGTCTAAACAGAGCTCAAGTGAGATCAGCAGTGATCTGAGTTCAGACTCGAAGTCAGAAAATATAATTAGAGATCTTAAAGATCACATAAGTCAGAGAGAAGATAAGCTTCATGTGTTCATAGCTGAGATCGAAAGTCTTAAAAACATTCCAGAAAACCGCTTAATGGTGGCAAAAAGATTTGAAGTTACTTACAGACTATAAAGTGAACAGATGCTTCAAACCTACTGGGTTTGGAACCATAAAGACAGCACAAATGCACCATTTTGCAGATGCTAGTGAAGATGGATATGGCACTGTCACCTATCTTGTTTTAACAAATGAAGAGGGCAAAGGGCATTGTTCATTCCTGATGGGCAAGTCAAGAGTTGCACCATTGAAACAGGTCACAATTCCAAGAATGGAGCTGACAGCAGCAGTTGTGGCAGTTAAAATGGACAAAATGCTTAAAGGTGAGCTTCAAATGCCCTTACGAGAATCTACATTTTGGACTGACAGCACCACGGTGCTAAAATACATCTCAAACGAAAGCACTAGATTCAAGACCTTTGTTGCAAACAGAATCTCCGTGATCAGAGATCATTCACAACCTTCACAGTGGAGGTATGTCACATCTGTCCTTAATCCGGCTGATCAAGCCTCTAGAGGGCTGAGAATAGAAAACTTTCTCAAGAACACCACATGGTCACATGGTCCAAGTTTCTTATTGAAGTCAGAATGTGAGTGGCCAAAAAGACCAGATCAACTGAATGAGTCATTGTTTGAAGATGATCCAGAAACTAAAATTTGTGTAGTTAACATGACAAGAGTAGAGGAGGTGAACCCATCAACAAACTAATCACTTACTTTTCAGATTGGCATCGCTTGAAGAAAGCGGTAGCTTGGTTTCTCAAGTTTAAAGACTTATTGCTGCACTTAAGAAATGAAAGAAAAACATTTCAACTAGAAGCCAGTCAGATTAAAGGTAATCCAAAAGAACAAGAATCACTAATCACAAAACACATGAAAAAATATAAACGGACTTTAAAACCAAGTACAATTTCTTTAGATGACTTAGTTAAAGCTGAAACAGAGCTTATCCGTCTAAGTCAACAGCAAGAATTTCCAGAAGAATTAAAAGCTCTAAAGAAAAGACTTGTGTTAAAAAGAACAGTAAAATCTATAAACTCGACCCGATCATACAAGATGGAATATTAAGAGTTGGAGGAAGACTCTGTAAAGCTGCAATGCCCGAAGATGCTAAACATCCTCCAATTCTACACAAGCATTCACATGTTGCTTCTCTCATATTGCAGCATATTCATAAACGCATCGGACATTGTGGCGTAACTACGTGCTCGCACAATTATGCCAGAAATACTGGATACCTCAAGCAAATTCAGCTATCAGAAAAATAATTTCAAAGTGCACAACATGCAGAAGATACAATGCGAAAGCAGGTGAGCAAAAAATGGCAGATTTGCCAGAAGATCGCTTAGCATCAAACCAACCACCGTTCACTAATGTTGGAGTTGATTATTTTGGTCCCTTCCAAGTCAAAAGAGGAAGAAGTCTTGTCAAGAGGTACGGAGTAATCTTCACATGTCTAACAACCAGAGCAGACATAGAGATTGCACATAGCTTAGACACTGATTCTTGTATCCAAGCCATACTCCGATTTACAGATAGAAGAGGACAAGTTAAAATCATGCACTCAGACAATGGAACAAATTTCGTTGGAGCAGAAAGAGAACTACGAGAAGCTATTAAAAAACTGGACACAAAAAATCAGTGACGCTATGATGCAAGAACAAATCAAATGGATTTTTAATCCACCATCAGCCTCTCACCAAGGTGGAGTGTGGGAAAGACAAATCAGAAGCATAAGAAAGATCTTAAATTCAACACTAAATCAACAAACACTTGATGATGAAAACCTCCTACAATGATGTGTAGAGTGGAATCAATACTCAATAACAGACCCCTTACGAAGACATCAGATGACCCAAATGATTTAGAACCACTCACACCCAATCACTTGTTATTATTGAAGACAAAACCTGAAATACCACCTAAACTCATTTCAGAAAATGAACCATACCCAAGAAGACGCTGGAAACAAATTCAATACATGGCGATTTGTTTTGGAAAAGATGGACAAAAGAGTATTTGCCAATACTTCAAAACGTCAAAAGTGGCTTGCACCAAGAAGAAATTTTGAACCAGGGGACGTTGTTCTAATTGTAGATAAAGCTACACCTCGCAATTCCTGGGTAATGGGTCGAGTCATCAAGACAATGCCAGATGCTAAAGGTGCAGTCAGAAGAGTTTGTGTGCAACCAAAACCAGCACACTGGACAGACCCGTGAATAAACTGTGCCTACTTCAAGAAACAGCCAATGTTTAAAATATGAAATTTAAAAAAAAATGTTTGTTTGCAGTGTTATTGCTAATGATTTGAGACGAATAGTTAATATAAAAGTAATTGGCTCATATTGAAGTAAAGTAAAGTAATTGTCTCAGCTCCTGCATAGCCAATTAGGGGCCGGAAATGTAAGAGCCAATCTTAGAAAGTTAAAGTTTTGAGTTAAACTCATATTGATGTTTGCTTAATTTGAATAGAATATTAATGTCTTTCATAGTCATAGCTTATGGTATAGTCTTTTCCCCCTATAGTTAACAAGAGATAGAACCTTCTTACTATAACTGAATAACAGTGTGATAATAAGCTCAGTTTGTTTGGAACAAGTCCCAGTAAAGAAGGACTTGAAAGACCCATTTAAGCTTAGAAATGGGATAAGCATACAGTTTTCTGACCGTTTTGAAATGGTTCAGAAATGTTAAGTGAGAAGTAACGATTTGTGATGTAACAAGATTAAGCTTAGAATTGAACTTTTCTTAACATTAACTTTTTCTTTTTTGTTATTTTAATCTTTTCTTTTGTGTGAACTGTTTTACTTCAAAACTTAACTAAACTTTCAAAACCAAGATATTTTGTCTGTGGAATCATTTCTCAGCGTCAGGCTTTTGTTGAATCCCATTTTTTTTGAGTTGAAGCTGCAGAACTGGTAATTTTGGGAAAACGCAGCTACAGCAGTACTACAGAAGACGATTGTGAGCAGGACACTAAAAAATTACTATTATTCCTGGGAGAAAATGGGCATAAAGTTTCAAAGTCTAAACTGCAATTAATTCAAACGACTGTAAAATATCTAGGTCATGACATTACAAATGGAACAAGAGCTCTTTCTAACGATCGCATTACCACCATTCAAAATCTTCCTAGACCTGTCACAAAACAACAGGTTATGTCTGTTTTGGGCATTCTAGGTTACTGCCGGCAATGGATTTCGAATTTCACTGAAAGAGCACAGCCATTACAAAACCTAGCAAACACCCCTGACCTTCCTCTTTCTGGTCAAGTGCAATGGGATGAGCAGGCTGAGAAGGCTCTCTGTGACTTGAAAAACGCACTCTCCTCGGCTCCTGCGTTGGGCTTA
>NW_024381408.1:0-31628 GCF_016835505.1 Polypterus senegalus
GCCCATGCCTGATAAATCCCGCAGCATTTCCATTGTGGGAAGTGTGCCTACACCGGAAAGCACACTGGTGTCCCTGGAAGGCTCTTCTTCCATTTTTCCGGTGTGACGAAGTGAATGCCTCCGGCTCCCTGAGACTCTGGTGCCCCTGGTGGAGGCCACAGGTCTCCACAGGCTTGAGCCTCCTTGTTCTCTCCCGTGGTCCTCTCCCAATCCAGGGAGGTTGACCTCTCATGGCCCGGAGGACGAACATGCCACCTCCCTGTCCTTCTAGGCGCCTGGTGGTCTGTCCTCGCTACTTGTGACTATATATATATATATATATATATATATATATATATATATATATATTGTGAGGGACACCCTTTCAACACTGGATCAAGCCACAGGTGTGGGACTCAGGACAGATGGGTCTGGGCACACCTACAAAGGAGCTGCATGGCTTAACGAGCCTCTGTGGGTTGGAATGCAGCCACACCTGGAAGTGTAGCCTAATTAGGCTAATTACCACCTGAGCACTTCTGGGAGTGGCTACAAAATAGCCTGCAGCCAGTACTCAAGGGTCAGAGTCGGGAGAAGAGGTGGTGCTGGTGCTGAGGTTGGTGCTGGTGCCGCTTGCTGCCACCGCCACCAGAAGGGTGTGTTTGTGTTACTGTGAATTAATAGTGCTTATGGACTTGGTCTCCTCCGGGCAGAGATGGACGCCTGAAGTGGATTCCGCTAGCAGTAGTGCTATTTTTCATATTATTTGCTTATTATTTTGAGATATCCTGTATTTATTCAACCCGAGAGGACGCTACAGTATATGTAAACACATATAAACATGGCCAGCAAGAAGGGGGTTCGAAGAATCGAAAACTAAAGCTACATCCAAGCTGAGATCAGCAAGCCCAGTTCAAGATACGCCTATCAGAACAGACGATCAGATGGCGAAAGCACAGACCTCGACCACGGTCCGCACATCGCGCCGCTGAGAGCGAAAGGGGAGCGAAGGTGCGATCGTAGTGCAGATGTGGATAGTCTCACATTGGAGAAGATTACCTGAAACTGGAAAGGGCGGAGGTCCGCGCTTCAGTTACGCTAAATTACGCTGACTGGAGCAGGGACACCGGTTCAGCAAAGTCTGTTGCTTCATGTACGTACAAGAAGGCACAATTGAGCTATCTGAACTGAAAGTGCTCGCTGAGCCAGCAAGATATAAAGAAAAGCAGAAGGCTAATGAGAAAGCAACGGCAAAGGCACTTGAGAGACTGAAACAGGAATGGAAACAGGAGATGAAGCAGGCCAATGAAGGGCAGTACAGGAAATCCAACAGGCAAATGAAAGGCTGGCCAAGAGGTACAACTTGAACTTCGACAGGTGCTGGGTAAAATTGAAGACGCATTCAGAAAAACTCCGTTAAACTGAGCACGCTTGCGATCAATTGAGCATCTTAAGGAGACATTCACAATCGGATCGAAATGGCCGAACATTCAGCTGCCAGTGCCGAGGAAAGAGCAGTAAATGTCAGTTCCGAATGTAAAAAACTCAGAGAAAAACTTGGAGACAGACTGGCTGCTTTAGAAGATGGGAGTAGAAGGTATAATGTCAGAATTGAAGGTCTGCCGGAGAATCAAGAAAGTTCAAACCCTGTGAAATTCGCAACTGAACTTTTTTCTAAAATAATCGGGGGTGACTTTAAAGCAGAATCTGAGATAGCAGCGCTTATCAGCGACGCGGATCAAACACCGCTAGACCCCGACCAAGATCTTTTATACTTCGTTTGAATGATTATCATTTAAGTTAGAGGTGATGGCACTCCTCAGAAAAGGAAGATATTATATATGAAAATAACCACATTCGTATCTTCCGTGACTTCTCTCCCGCAACAGCTACTAAACGCAGAGCCTTCATAATATTAAACAGCTGCTACGGCAAGCCAATTCAAATACAGCCCTGTATCCGGCAAAACTGAAAGTGGAATGGCAAGGTCATTTCTATGTCTTCACTAGCAAGGAAGGAGCAGAAAATGAATTAAGAAAGCTGATCTCGGGACTATTCTGATACATAATTTTTAGTCATGGCGGTAAATGATAAAGCTAGGATTAATAATCTACTGTCTGATCTATTCGTTTTAAAATACAGGTTTTTTATCAGCATATATTCTTATTATTACTTAGTATTACTAGGGCGCTAAATGTTTATGTTTTATTGTGCTTAATTACGTTTTCCTCCTTTTTTTTTTTTTTCTTTTCTTTTTTAATTATTTCATGTGTACCCTAAATGAGACTGTTCAATATCATCCCTTGGTTTACTGTTATTTTATTACTGCATTAAGACTTGTTATGCTTATTTTGGACACATCTTTAACACCATCACCTGGGTTTATTATCTAGGGGTATCACCTTAATGCACTAAAATTGCTGAAGACTATATATATATTATGCAAAATTCTTTTTTTTCTTTTCCTCTTTTAAAGACTATATTGGTAACAGATATCTCTATCTTTTAACCCTAAAGCGCCACTGCATGGGGAATTGTTGTGCTTTGGACGTGCTCTGTCTCTGGGTATGTCAGAGGACTGGGACTGCGTGAAGTGGGTTTTAGCCTCACTTTGGAGGGTGGGGGGTTAAGGGGGGAAGAGAAAGAGAGCAGGCTTGATCTATACCTAATCTATCATCTCAATCTTTATAATTATAACTATCAACGTAATAATAAGCTGCATGGCAACAACTCTTGGGGAAATAGGAAATTAAGACCTAAACTATTTCACTTCCAGTTAAAACTATAAAATGACATCAAAAACTCAGAATCAGTGTCTCCATGATGGGACAGTTAACTCGAAGCTGGAATGCTAAAGGCCTGAATCACGAATTAAAGAGAAAGAAAGTACTTCTCACCTAACAGGTCTAAATGCTAAAATAGTATTTTTACAGGAAACCCACTTACTAAGTAAGGATCAGTTCCGGCTGCAAAAAGACTGGATGGTCAATGTTCCATTCTAGTTTTACAAAGAAAACTAGAGGGGTGGGAATTCTCATACATAGAACAGTACCATTTGTAGCATCAGATGTAGTATTGGATCCGAAGGGAGATATGTGATGGTCATGGAGACTTATCTAACTGTAAAATGATTCTGATAAATGTTTATGCACCTAATGTTGATGATAAGGAATTTATACAAAATTTATTTGCATCCATTCCCAATCTGAACACTCATAAAGTTATAATGGCTGGGGACTTTAATTGTGTTTTAAATCCACTTTAGATAAGACTTCTCCACAGGGGAACAGCAACTAACACGCAAAGATAATTACAAAGTTTATAACTGATCACAACTTATCAGATCCCTGGAGGTTTTTAAACCCAAATTCAAGAACATATTCTTTCTACTCACCAGTACATCATTGCTACTCAAGGATTGATTACTTCTTATAGATAATAACTTCTGCCTAAGATTAAATCTTGTAAATAGATGTATTGTTATTTCAGACCATGCTCCGATGATCTTGGAGCTGAAATTACTAAGCCCCATACACTCACCCAGCAGATGGCGCCTCAACCCGCTTCTATTAGCTGATGAGATTTGTACTGAATTTATATCCAAACAAATTGAATTCTTTCTAGAGACAAATACATCCCCTGAGATCTCTGCAGGAATACTCTGGGAAACTCTTAAGGCCTTCTTAAGAGGACAGATTATCTCATATCTTTCCCACAGAAATAAACCGAGCTAAGAAAGTAACAGAGATAAAAAGCGAAATTACTAAAATAGATGAAGAACATGCCAGAATACCAAGCGAGACTCTACATAAGAGGAGGCAGGCTCTACATTCAGAATTAAACCTCTTGACAACTAAAGAAACTGAACATGTAATTTACAAATCCAGACATCATTATTATGAACATGGAGAGAAAGCTAATAAGCGTTTAGCGCAACAAATTCACAAGCAAGATTTACGCAATGCAATCTCGGTAATCACTAACACGAACGGAGATAAAATCATTGAACACAAAAATATAATGTACACCTTTAGAGACTACTATAAATCCCTATATACTACTGAGTTTAAAGAAGACAATATACAATCTAATGCATTTCTGGATACATTACAGATACCACAAATTGACGCTGTTAGTGTGGAGGAACTCGATAAACCTCTGGCATTATCAGAATTACTAGATGCTATAAAGTCACTCCAATGCGGAAGAGCAGCAGGCCCTGATGGCTACCCTGCAGAGTTTTACAAGAAATTCTCCGCTCAGCTAGCTCCCCTCCTATTAGCAACATTTACAGAAGCCAGAGATAACCAATTTCTTCCACAAACCTTTCAGCAAGCATTAATCACTGTCTTTCCAAAACAAAATAAGGACTTATTACAATGTGCATCATACAGACCAATTTCACTTCGAATAAAGACGTTAAAATACTCTCTAAAATCATAGCTAGAAGGATGGAGAAAGTGCTCCTCGGTAATATCACAAGACCAAACTGGATTTATTAGGGCGCACTTATCTTCAAATCTTCGACACCTGTTTAATGTAATATACTCACCAACTAAATCAAACACCCCAGAAATATTATTATCATTGATGCAGAAAAGCATTCTGACATGATTGAATGGAAATACCTTTTACTATATTGAGAAGTTTGAGTTTGGCCCGAACATTTGTGCATGGATTAAATTACTGTATACTCAACCCAGAAGCTTCAGTTTGCATCAATAACATTTGCTCAGACTACTTTAAACTAGAACGTGGCACTAGACAAGGATGCCCTTTGTCACCGCTGCTGTTTGCGATTGCCATGAACCACTGGCAATACATTGTCAAAATACTGATCAGATAAAGGGATTAGCAGAGAAGGACTGGAACAGAAAATCTCATTATATGCAGATGATATTGTACTGTATATTTTGGACCCAGAAAATTCTGTGCCTGCAGTCTTAGCAGCACTCACAGAATTTCAAAAGCCTCTGGTCTCAAATTAATCTGAAAAAAAGTGTACTCTTCCTGTGAATTCTCAGCATATAATATTAGATTAGACACCCTACCTTTTATCATTGCAGAACAGTTTAAATACCTGGTAAGCATCACAAGTAAACATAAAGCTCTATATCAACAAAATTTTGTCGCCTGCATGGAAAAAATTAAACAAGACTTGCATAGATGGTCAACCTTCATCTCACACTAGCTGGAAGAATTAACACGTAAGATGAATATTCTTCCTAAGCTCCTTTTTATTTCAAAACATCCCAATATACATTAATAAATCGTTCTTAAGCAATTAGATTCAACAATAACCTCATTTTATTTGAATTCAAAACATCCACGCATCAAAGAGCGACCTACAAAGACAAAAGGCAGAAGGTGGCATGGCTCTACCTAACTTCCAGTTTTATTACTGGGCCCAAATATACAGTCGATAAGAACCTGGACACAAATAGAAGAGCATATACAGGCATGGACCGCAATAGAAGTAAAATCCGCAGTACTTCTTTGTATTCCTTGCTCTGTGCTCCAATAAACACACATTATCGACAATACACTAATAACCCAATGTGCTCCACCACTTAGAATCTGGAACCAATGTAAAGCATTTTAAGACGGAGAAGCTTCTTCGGGCACCCCTGCAAAAGAACCACCTCTTTCAACCTTCACAAACATATGCAGTTTTAATATCTGGAAAAAATTTGGAATTAACTTTTAGAGATCTTATATAGACAACGTCCTTTGCATCCTATGAACAATTACATTCCAAATTTAACATTCCTCTACACATTTCTTTCACTATCTTCAAATCAGGGAAATTTGTTAAACAGAACCTTCCAGATTTTCCTCATCTTGTACCCTCATCCATGCTGGAAAAAATATTGCTCAATTTTGAGGAATTAGACTCCATCTCACAATATATAAAATCATTTTACAATCCTTCCTTTCAAAGATCCAAAGGACACTGGGAAAAAGATCTCTCAATTAATATATCAGAAAAGGAGTGGAAAGTAGCAGTGCAGAGAATTCACTCGAGCTCCATATGCTAAAGCATACAATTATACAACTCAAAATTATATATTCGAGCACATCTGTCTCGACTAAAACTCTCCAAAATGTTTCAGGACATGATCCAACCTGCGAACGTTCAGCCAAGCCCCAGTTTCACTGGGTCACTATTCTGGGCTGCTCAAATTACAATTATTCTGGAAAAAAATTTTTAATTACCTCT
Organism: Polypterus senegalus; assembly: GCF_016835505.1. Classification (NCBI taxonomy): domain Eukaryota; kingdom Metazoa; phylum Chordata; class Cladistia; order Polypteriformes; family Polypteridae; genus Polypterus; species Polypterus senegalus. The sequence continues at coordinate 6,200 of NW_024381408.1, forward strand.
CAGACAGCCTTGGACTCACAATCCCTCCTAATCCATTAACAGCTGTGTTTGGGGGTCTTCAGAGGGTCTTAAAGTGGAGAAGGACAAACAAATTGTGATTGCATTCCCCACGCTCTTGTACATGACTTATTCTGATAAATGGAAGAACCCAAACTCTCCTCTTAAGTCGTGGAAACTGATGTTTATATTTTAAAATTGGAAAAAATCAAATACTCAGTTAGAGGATCTGTACAGACTTTTTCAAAACATGAGGATCTAATCAGTAATATTTTAAAATAAGTTTAAAAAGCACAGAGAATTTATTAATTTGGGTTTTTTTACAAAGCCTTAATTTTACACAGTTTGGCTTCTTTCTCCTCAGGGTGGTGATCGATCTGTTCTTAGCATAATTCTTTTGTAAAACTTGGGTTGCTATGTATTGATTGAATAAAATTAATAAATAAAAAAAAAAAAATTAATAGTGTGAGTTGGGACTGTGTTGCCTGTTGGAAGCGTGTGCTCACAGGTGAAGAAAAAAAGAACAGTTTATTTTATTTTCTCTGCCTCCAGTGTAATCTTACTGGATCGGGGTTTAAGGGTATTGTTACTATATATATATATATATATATATATATATATATATATATATATATATAGAGGAATGGGGCAAAATACTCATTTTTCCACTGTCCTCGTTCCCCCCACACCTATAGACTTATAGTTTAACACGGGGACTCTGAACCTACTTTGACCTTTTGGACCTTTGAGAGTCTTACGGGGACTCTTGTGAACTCTCTGAGTTGTGGGAGCAGACTGAGAGGCAATGGGACATCCAGCTCATTTTGGGTGGATGGAATGCTTATGGGAGTGATGCTGATCAATTGGAACTATACTGTGTGTCTGAAGAGGAGGTCCCCAGGTGGGCTGGCTGGACATAGGAGGCTCACTCTGGCTGAAGAGACCCTGGATGATCAGTGAGGTGGGTTCTGGTTTCAGGGTGCCATTTAGCTCCCAGGCTGGAGTCTTGGCTCTTGATGGCTCAGTATGGATTCTCCTTCCTTGGGGAAGTGCAAGCTTTGATATCCCACTATGGGGCTATCCCAGAACAACCTGGGTCCCACTGGCCAAAGCTCATCTCCATTACCTTGCTCAGGATTTTGTCTGGTGAGAGTGGTTGGGCTTCTTGGACACCAACGGCAGATGGGCGATAGGGAACTGATTAGCACTTGTGGGCCTGAGCCATCACCCTTGTGGGAGGAGATCCATACAATCAGTTGGCCACAAGGCGATGCCTGGCCAGAAACATCCTCCATGACATTTCCCAGAGGCCAGCCCTGACACTCCACCAAACCTGAAGCTGGATATACGATGACCAACACTCCTGCCAATCCAGCCTGGTGGTCAACCCACCATTTCTCATTCTGTGAGCCAACCCAAAACCAAGGCATTAGGGAACAAAGGTGTGCATCACGGCTGATGGTCCTTAGCAGCTGGAAGTGAATGGAATGTGTTCACAGCTGTTGAGACAGTCGTATACAGAGGATGTACTTCCTTGTCTGCTTGTGGTAGAAACCGTTCAGTGCACAACACTGCGTGGCTCAGAATCTCCAACAGTTTTTGTTGCTTTGCAATCGAATTCCCAGCTATTCCATACCTCGGGCAGTCCTCGCCTCAGAGGAGAGTTCCTCTCATGTCTCTACAATAATATCTTTAGTAGATTCAATTAATTATTTGGTCTAGAACGTAGACCAACCGAAGTTCAAATTTTTATAATAATGTACTGTTCCCTGTTTCATTTGGTTCACTTTCGTCATTATTGGAAGTTTTCACAAATAAAATTTCTCACTTTTTACCCTTCACTGAAAAATATGGAAAAAGTGCAGTAGAGGACTGGTAATGCAAAATTGGCCTTTGTGTGTGTGTGTGTGTGTGTGTGTGTTCACCCTGTGATGGATGTGGACGAAGGTTTCAGACCAGACAGCAGGTGCGGTTATAAAGCAGCTTTATTGTCAGAGTCACGGTGAGAAGAGTTTCAGAAAACAGACAATCAAATATACATGACAGCGTCAGGGCTCTTCTGAACCCGTCTGTTGGGTGGGGTCAGTTTATATCCCTAGAATGTGATTTAATATCATTATAAAATGTAACAGTCAACACATTTATTATACACAAACCTTGAGCCTTTTGTCCCTTGTAAAACTTGATTTCTTGGCCTTTTTTTGTGGCGTTCAGATGTAAGCTAGGGACAACGTGATAAAGGCGACTCATGTGTGGAATGCTCAGACCTTGAGTCCTTTGCACAAACATTTTCTGTTTCTAAAACAAAGCATTCTGTTACTTGGTTTCGTAAACACTTCTCGACAAGATTGAAAAAAAGGGAGCGAACATTCGTCTTCCATTCCCCACAAAACAAAATTTTGATCAGGGTGAGTTGGTGGGAAGGGTGGGAGGGGGATGGACTGGAGTGGGTGGAGGTGTGGGGTCTTGCGTCTAAACTTTTTTCTTTTTTAAAAAAAAGTAAGCCTTTGCCATGAGGCAGTAAAATAGGATACAGTGTATCATCAAAGGAACAATACAGCAAAAGCACAAACGGAGAAAAATTAAAGCAACCTTAAGAGATGGACTTAAGCCATTGGGGAAAAGTGGACATAAACCATTTTTCCCAAAGGTTGAAAAACCAAATTAGTAGCTGTTATCTCAGCTAAAGCCGGGGGATTGATCCATCAGGGTATTTGGGATATATGCATGCATCCCAAACATAGCCCCTCCTTTCTCAGCCAAGGCATATCTAAAACCAAAGATTTTTCTAGGTCAGGGGATGTTTTTCCAGGTTGCTCATGGATACCTTCAACACTTTTAGTAAATTTAAAATCTTTGGTTGTAATAGAGGTAATTAATCCCAAACTACATTTTTGTTTTAGTAACCTGAGAAAAATGTCTCAAATTCGGGAACAACGTCCCTTGCCGAACATCAGGGACTCCCGAGGGACTGAATGGAAACAAATAAAAGGGGGATGGGAAAACGGGGAAGGGTCCACAGAATGGGGTTGGCGTGTCGGCCAAACATATGACACATGGAGAAAAAAGTTAAAGGAAAAATTGGAAGGCCTAATAAATTGTTTAAAAACAGAATCCAGTCCGTCAGGTAAAGGGTGTCAAACAATTTAGACCTATGGGACATCCCCAAAAAATCATATTCGGGAATCAGAAAAAATTTATAATTTGGATCTAAAGAAAAAAGAATTAAGGGAAAAATTTGGAAACAAAAAAGGTGGGGTAACCAACATTTGTGCCCCGAGGAAAGGGTTTCTAAAAAAATATAAATACCATCATCAATCAACATTTATTTATATAGCACATATTCATACAAAAATGTAGCTCAAAGTGCTTTACAAAATGAATAGAAAAATAGAAGACACAATAAAAATAAACATAAGTCAACATTAATTAACATAGAATAAGAGTAAGGTCCGATGGCCAGGGTGGACAGAAAAACAAAAAAACTCCAAAGGCTGGAGAAAAAATAAAATCTGTAGGGGTTCCAGACCAAGAGACCGCCCAGTCCCCTCTGGGCAATCTACCTAACATAAGTCAAACAGTCCTCTTTGTATTTAGGGTTTTCATGGAAGGACCTGATGATGATGGTCACGTAGACTTCTGGCTTTCAGTCCATCAATGTTGGTGCATCATGATGCTTTGAGTAGGTGGTGGTGGGCAGGCACCACCACAAAACGGAAAAGAAGCAGAAGAGAGAGTAGGGGTCAGTACGGATTGTAGAGCCACTGTGAATAGTTATTATGATGAATTGAACATACAGAGTATCAGTATTAAGTTAAAGTGAAGTTATAAAAGGCCATGTTAAAGTAATGTGTTTTCAGCAGTGTTTTAAAGTGCTCTACTGTATTTGCCTGGCGAATTCCTATTGGCAGGCTATTCCAGATTTTAGGTGCATAACAGCAGAAGGCAGCCTCACCACTTCTTTTAAGTTTAGCTTTTGGAATTATAAGGAGACACTCATTTGAAGATCTAAGGTTACGATTTGGAATATAAGTGTCAGGCATTCCGATATATAAGATGGGCGAGATTATTTAAGGCTTTATAAACCATAAGCAGTATTTTAAAGTCAATCCTGAATGACACAGGCAACCAGTGTAGTGACATCAAAACTGGAGAAATGTGTTGGATTTTCTTTTCCCAGTTAGGATTCTAGCAGCTGCATTCTGCACTCGTTGCAAGTGATTTATGTCTTTTTGGGTAGTCCTGAGAGAGTGCGTTACAGTAATCTAGTCTACTGAAAACAAAAGCGTGAATTAATTTCTCAGCATCTTTCAATGATATAAGAGGTCTAACTTTTGCTATGTTTCTTAAGTGAAAAAATGCTGTCCTAGTGGTCTGATGAATATGCGATTTAAAATTCAGATTACAGTCAAGTTACCCCTAAGTTTTTACTTCCGTCTTAACTTTTAATCCTAGTGCATCAAGTTTATTTCTGATAACCTCATTGAATCCATTATTGCCAATTACTAAAATTTCAGTTTTCTCTTTATTTAGTTTGAGAAAATTACTATTCATCCATTCAGAAATACCAGTAAGACATTGTGTTAGTGTATCAGAAAGTCGAGTCATCAGGTGCTATTGATAAGTACAGCTGTGTGTCATCAGCATAGCTGTGGTAGCTCACGTTGTAACCTGAGATAATCTGACCTAGCGGAAGCATGTAGATTGAGAATAAGCAGCGGACCCAGGATAGAGCCTTGTGGAACACCATATCGGATATCATGTGTCTTTGAGATTGATTACCACAACTCACAAAGAATTTTCTCCTGCCAGGTAGGATTCAAACCAATTTAAGACACTGCCAGAAAGGCTCACCCATTGACTAAGGCGATTTCTAAGAATATTATGATCAATGGTGTCAAATGCAGCACTCAGATCTAAGAGGATGAGAACAGATAAATGGCCTCTGTCTGCATTTACCAAGTCATTTACTACTTTAACAAGTGCAGTTTCTGTACTGTGATTTGTTCTGAAGCCTGACTGAAAAGTATCAAGAATAGCATGTTTATTGGGGTGGTCATTTAACTGCATAATGACTGCCTTCTCTAGAACTTACTTAAAAAGGACGGGTTAGAAATGGGTCTAAAATTTTCAAAAGGGGAGGGTCAAGATTATGTTTTTTTAAGAAGGGTTTAACTACAGCAGTCTTAAGACAGTCTGGAAAGACCCCCATATCTAATGACAATTTACTATGTCCAGAATATTGTCAATTAGAATGCCTGATATTTCTTTGAAAAACCTGGTTGGTATTGGATCAAGGATGCGTTGGAGGTTTCATTGAAAATTATACTATTAATTCAGGTAAATCTATCCGGTGAAACTTTAATTTATTTAAAACTCCCGGGGCTTTGGAGGTTCTCGGTTTGGGAATATACTATTTATCTCTAATATCTTTAAATTTTTTTGGTGAAAAATACAGCAATGTTCTGGGTTTCACGGGAAAGTATTCGGGGGCATTCCTTTGTGTTACCTGGGAACAGCGGTCAATTGTTGAAAATAAACCGGCTGGAACTCGGAGTCAGGGGAAAGGTGGGAAAAAAAAAGGGAAAAGTGTAATGAAATTTAAAATATTGGAATGAGGAAAGAAAAAAAAAGGGCAAGTAGGCAAGGGGGGATGGATCGATATGTTAGAAAGGGAAAAGGGACAGTGGAAATGTGGCTAGCTATACCAATCATAGCAATCAGATTGATTCCTTTCTAGCCGAATATAATACCCATTGCAAAAAGGTTCCCCCCATACCCAATTTCAACAAAAAAAGTGGAAAAAAATGGAAATTTTTTGTTGACGGGGGCAGTTTGGACCATGGGAGAGAGGTGTGTGTGTGGGGAAATGGGAATGTTGTAACAGGGTTCTAAACCCTTTAAAATTTGAAATCTCCTATAGGATCTATTCAGATACATATCCCCCTAAAATTCGTTCCTGAATCATGTAAGAAGGGTTCTTCAGGTAATGATCAACATTTTACAATGGTATTAACATTCATGGGGGGCATGCCCTTTTTATAATGAAAACATTTTCAGACCATACTTCTGGGCTTATGGGTTGATAAACGTATTTTTTTACCCAAAAAACCCAGTCCCACATTTCCCAGTTTTTCCCGGGGTAGGGGTTGTAACAGTTACACACACATTTTGCCCAGTTCCACTGAATTTGTCGATCAGTCCCGTCAATAATAGAACAAAATCACCTGAACTGTGTGGTTTTCCCAAAAGGAAAAGTAAAATGACCAGAGCAGTCGAAAAGGGGATGGAAAGACATTAGGACCACAATCAAGGGTGCCATTTTTTGCAATGTGAGTTTGAATCCGAGCAGGCAGTCCCTCAACTTTAACAGGTGGGGGTGCCCACACAGAATTTGGGAAAGGTCCTCTCCACGGGGGGTGATCCAATGTTTCCTTGGTATCTCTACCCAGAATCCAGGTTCCTAAGGGAAATCGGGGGTCCTTTGATGGAGGACTAGTTCTCGGCCTATTCACCTGCTCGTGGACTTCCCAGAAAAGCTCGGAGACCTGTAAGACGGGAAAAGAAGATCATTTCCACGTATGCGTGTAACTTACCTATTTTCCAGGGTGGGCGCCCCATCAAATTTGAAAAACACCCCCTAACTCCCGATGTGTTCTTTTAATCCCATCAAGGCCAGGGGGACTGGGCCAAGTTAAAATTTTGTTGGCTCACAGATTTTGTTTAGATTTCAAGGTACCATTGCATTTTCCCCAAAAAACCCCCACTCTGGGGTGGTATTTAATAATGATGAAAATTTATTTTGGAGCCAGGTGGTTCAAATTTCCTTTATCAGTTTGTAATTTCTCGTTGTGCCCCATCTAGGAATGTTTCCTTTATAAAAGCTTTGCCACAGGTTTGGCACCCATTTTGGAAGGAAAGCTTCCCCCCATCGGAGAAACATCAACAATTCAAACAGTATCATCCCCTTTAATGGTGTTAATTATAAAAGTCCATTTGAAGGTGTTGAATGGCCCCATTGGGTTAGGTGTAATGGGGGACTTACCGGGGTCCCCTTTCCTACATTAAATTTTTGACAAATTGCCAGCACCGAACTGCTCTGCTATGAGAAACCTACAGCTTCCCAATGTTTTAAACATCTTGAACCATTGTTTTTTCCCAGCATGGTCTAAGCCAGGTTTTTTTCCTACCTGGGAAAAAGCCTTTGGGAGGAAAGGTTTGTTATTTTTGCTTATGGGCCCAGACTCCATCAGAGGGGCCCCTTCTTTGAACCATTTCTCTTCTCTGTGTCCGTGGCTCCCTCTGTAAAGAAATAATTTGATTATCAGTGTCCTGGTTATTTCTCTTTGGAAATAAAGGTTGGTGTGTTATTATCAGGCCGTTTGAAAATGCCCTAAAATTTCCTTTTGCAAGGATCCATTTCCTGGGGAGCTTGACATTTAACGTTTCTGCTTTGATGGGTTTTAGGCCTCTAAGAGGTTCTTTTTTTTTTGATTTAAATGGGCTTGGTACTGGTCAAATCCCCGGGGTTTCCAAATCCCCCCATGATCATGGCAGACTCAAAGCTTTCTAGAACCCTATAGATATTTAAAATTTTTTCCTCTGAAAACTGACAATCAGGTGAGAGCTTCAACTCATCCTCCCCAACAAACTTGAAGAAATTAGTTTGTTTCCTGTAGGTCTGGTCTGGTTTTAAAACCTTGTTTTTATCATGACAGTTGGAAAAAGTGGCTGGTTTTGGGGTTGAGCACCTTTCTATGGAAAATTTGAACGTCAATACTTTTTGATAGTGTATTTACCGGGGTTGTAGATGTGGGGGTTTTAGCCTGTACTAAAAATATTCCGTGGCATTTTTTTACCACTGGGGGGCTCAGGCACTATATCTGGGGCAGCATGGCCCTTTGTGGCTGCTCAGCTCTGAGACGGGTTTGGGAAAGCCCAGCAGCCACTGGATCAATTTTTTTCGAAAAATAGGCTAAGCCTTTTTTTTTTCTCCGGAAATTGAAAAGAACTGCATTCATATACCCCCCCCTTTGTCCAAAACAGAGTGAATGGATGGGATATCCAAAACCCCAAAGCATGTCAAACAGTAGGGCATTTTTTTTTTTTTTTTTTAGTACATGAGCCTTCTCAGCGTCATTCCATGCCACCTGCCCAAAAAGGGGAGATCGGGGTGAATGCAAAAAGTTTAAAAAGCTGTGCTCTTTCAGTAAAGTTTAAAATCCTTGCGGTGGTATCCTAGAATGCCTAATACAGACAAACCTGTTGCTTTGTAACAGGTCTGGGTTTTTGATTGGTGTTTATCGATCGTTGAGAGAAAGCTCTTGTTTCAAAGAAATGTCATGACCTGAATATTTCACAGTTGTTTGAATTAACTCGTTTGTTTTAGAAACTTTATGGCCTTTGCCTAAAACTAATTTCTGTTCATTTAAAATTTCTTTTTTACACTTATATCTTTACATACTGTATCAATACACTGTCTTTATCGGGCCTTTTAAATTTTGAGAAAGGCTTAAAAAACAAAGGGGCTGCAGTATATCCCTGGGCATAAGGTCCATTCCCAGCGGCGGTTTTTGGAGCAAAAAGGCAAACCAAATTGAGGGGGGTGCAAAGGAATCAACAAAAAAGCGTTAGCAAGATCAAAAACAGAAAATAACAGGCGGGCGGTATTAGAAAGAATAGTGGAAGGATTAAAACAATAGGTCCCTGGAAAAAACTGCAATATTAATTTGGAAGATCTTGAAAAAAATCCCAAACCCGTAAACCTTTTAAACAGGTAAAGGGGGGAGTTGACTGGAGTATTTAATTTGAATGTTTCTCCGTTTCCGAAATCGGAATTCGGCGGAGATGCCAGCCTCTGCTGCTGGAATGGGGATACTGGGCGGGATCGGGGGGAAGGACGATTTTTGGGTAAATCCCAGTGGCTCACAGTGTGCTATCCTTCCAAATCATTTTCCCTGGGGCCACGTGCATGGAGTGGAAAGCCAAAAAGGGGAAATGGTTTGCAATGAAAAAACAGAAAGGAAGGACAAACCTGCCCATGTACTAAAAATCATTTTGAAGCACAACTTTGTTATCAGATGATCTGAGGTATCAAAATCCCCGAGCAACTGTAGATCTGTCCTATAAACATTAACCCATTCCTCAATTCGACCCAGTGAACAGTGCTAGATTTCTAGAAACTGGGGCCGACCTCCTAAATAGAAAACGCTTTTGGGAAATTAAAAATGCAACAGCAGCAGCTGTGTTGGATGAAAAAAAAAGCAAAAGGGGTATGGGGGTCTCTGGGCTAATCCCCGAAGGAAAAGATTCAACAAGGGTTTTTGTCCCCTTCCGGAAATACTGGGCAGTGCAGTGGAGGGTTTTGGGGGATTTAAATGGGGAAAAGACAGAAGGGAAAAAGCGTGGGGCTTTTGGGGAATGGGTGTGAGGAGTGTTCAGGGTCCAAGCCAGGGGGGCTTAGTGTGGAGGGGTTTGGGGGGAGTTTAGGAATAGAACATAAAAAAACCCCGTTGGTTTGAGAAATAGAGAGGGGGGCGGGCATCGATCCCCTTCCCAACAGATTAACAGGGCAGAGCGTTTAATAAAAAAAAACGGTGCATCAAAGTGGAACCACTGAAATGAAACGAACCCCAAGGGTTTAGACACCACAAAACATGGTTTTTCCCGAAGCAAATCGTCACTGTTCTTAGGGAGACCGAAAAAACAATTCCATTCACCAGCAAAGTCAATAAGGTCTGTGTCCCCCTGGCGGTGAGCAAAAGGGGCCCGAAGGGCGGGGGTCCTGGAAAAATTCCTCAGGTTCAGGTAAGGAGGCGGGGAGGAAACTGATGTGGGGAATTCGCAGAAGTGTCCCCCGTAACAGGCAAGATTGTAGGTGCTTGTTTGGGGGGGCGGCTGAGCGATGAAAAATTGGATTGGAAATAAAAAAACCACAACCCTCCCAACTTGACCCTGTTCTCGGAAAATCCCTCTTTCACGTCCTGCCCTGGGAGCTCCCCCTTAATAATTCATTTGTCGATTAAAATTTATCTGAGTGTCGCTCTTTTGTTTGTTTTTTTCAGCTTCCGCGTGTCTTTTAACTTATCAAAAATGGCACTTTCCATCCCAAAAACAGGCGTCGTACTTTATTTTGAATATCCCCTTTTGAGTCCTGACACAAAAGGAGGAAATCCTGCCGGCAGTCGTCTGGGCTGTCTAAAGGGAGAAAGGTTTGTCTTTGGGGGCCTGTCGGTGTCCCATTAATCTACCCTCTTATCTTTCTTTTGTTTGGGCTGAAATAAGGTTCAGTCAGTGCCCATATTTTTCAGCTTTGCAGTTTCCGGTTCCCCTTGGCAAAAAGGACCCCATTATTTTGTCCCGAGGAATTTCTTTCCACAACTGTTCTCCATTCGCTGCCCATGATTGGGGGTAGCCCAAAATTATCTTTCTGCATAGCACCTGGGTCCTTTTGGCCCACTGGGTTTTATATATGTTGTCTAGCTCTATTTTTCAAACTTAAAAGATAAACCTTAAGATCAGGCACTTGGACACTCGTCTTTCGCTCTTGAATATCTCCCTTACGATGTATCTTTTCAATAGTGGGGTTAGCATTTCCCGGGGGGAGTGTGGGTTGTGTCGAGGGTTAGGAACCTCAATTAAAGGGGAGAAGATGTGGGTGCTAAAGGTTTGGGGGGCTTAAACGGGGGAAGGTTTTGGGACTTTCTCTGAGGATTTTGCTTCTAATTTTCATTGTGAATGGAGGGGTTTTGTGTGGTTGAAGGCCCCCCAAACCCCCAACTGGGGTCAGTCTACTATCCCGGGTGTGTAATGAGGAGGGTCGGCTTTTATCAAAAAAACATCAAATTGGGCGGTAACCACGGGCCGTTGGGGCAAGGGGTGAAAAAGGCGGTGGTCGGGGGGTTGGGGAAAGTGTTGTGGAAGGGCTGGATATAAAAAAGGTTTTTTTTTTCCCCCTTCTCCTCCTTCCTTCAGATGGGGTCCCTTTCAGCCCACTTTCTGAAAGCTATAAAGCTCTTCTTTTTCCTTTCTAATCTTAAGTTCACAACAAAAACTCATTCCGTTTTTGTCGCTTCAACTCGGTCTTTTAACCCAAATTCCATCTGTCAAAAAATCCATCCAAAGGACCTCCCTTACAACAACCCTTATTTCTGCCCGTGTTTTCTAATGTCTTATCTCATTCATATCTCGATCCTTCCCCTACCATTCCCCACTGTCCTTATTTTCTTTCTACATGCCTTTTTTTTTTTTTTTTTAATCTAATCCTGTCTTCTTTTTAATGGCTTTCTAGGAACCCCCTTTCGATCCAAGGGTAAAACCCCGGGGTCCCAAAAAAATTTTCTAACGTTAGGTTTTGGCTCTTGGGACTGTTTGTGGCTTCTTTGTTTTTTCCCCCTGTAAGTGGCGGGGTCTCAAGGAAAATGACTCACCTCTGCCCCTTTCTAATCCCTTCACAGGGATGTATAACATTCACACTGCCGTTTCCCTGGGGGCCCAAGTCACCTTCCAGTCCCTTTGAACCCCCTATGGGTCTGATAAATTTTTTTCTGTTATTCTTTATTTTGCATATCTTTTATTCATTTTCTTTTTTATTCTAACTTCTAAACCCCCAGTCAAACTCAAATAACAGGAATCCCCCATCTATCACGTGACTCCATCCACCTGCGGAAAAGCCTGTCAAGTTTCCCCGTTGGCTGGGAGGGGGGCAGGGGGCTCCCCCTGAGAAAAAAGCCCCGGCAGGGCCCAAACCCACATTTCAAAACTGGACCCCCCCGGCGGGTGGCTCCCGGTCTTCCCGGGCGATCCTGCACGAGGCACCCGTCTCCTGCCCCGTTGGGGGCCAAAAATTTGGGCAAGGTTTCAGACCAGACCGGGGCTGATTATAAAACAACATTTTTTCAGATCACGGTGAAAGGTTTCAGAAAAAACAGACAATCAAATATACATGCAAGGGCAGGGTTTCTGAACTCCGTCTGTTGGGTGGGGGCAGTTTTCCCTAAATCGTGATTTAATATCATTATAAAAAACAACAGTCAAACCCTTTTATAAACAAACCGGCCCCTTTAATGTCCCCTTTTAAAAAATTGATTTCTTGGTCCTTTTGTTATGGCGTTCAGATATAAGCTAACGGAAACGTATAAAACAGACCATGTGTGGAATTAACCTTGGGGTCCTTTTCACAAACATTTTCTGTTTGCTAAAACAAAGCGCTGTTACTTGGTTTTAAAACACTTCTCAGACATGAATTGTACAAAGGGAGAGAACTTTCTTCCCCCTGGACAACCACCAACCCTGGAATTGTCCCCGCCCAGTGCTTTCTGGGTCTGGCTCCCCACCCCGTGACCCTGCTCTAATCAACAGGGGGGGAAGATGGAAAGGGTAATGTATTTTTTTAAATCTTAGTAAAAAAGAAAACTTGTGAATAAACATTAAAATGAGCAGCGAAAGTGGGGTCTCGATATCACTGTTCATCCAAACAAGTGGTAAAGAGGCCAAATTTTTTTGTTACACAGCACCCTCATCTGTCTCAAAATGTCCTTTTGGGGGATAACCTGATTTGGGTCTCAAGGGTGAAAACCCTAATGAGTCCTTTTTATCAGATATCGTCTTCTGAAATTCCCAGTAGCTGGGGTCCGAAATTTTTTTGTGCTCTTGTTTTGTTCAAAAATCGTTATTCTGATTTGTAGAATCTTGGTGTGTGTGCGATTACAACAATGGCTGTCATTTTGGTCTCTTTTTTTTTTCTTGTCCCTCTTTAAACAATGTCGGTTTTTTCATTCCTCTGTACATATCACTCTGGGAAAATTTAAAAGTCTTCTTGCCATTCTTAATTATACCACACATACAAAGAGAGAATTTGGAGATTCCACCCCGGCAGTGACGGGTGATGTTCTTCAGATCAAAATGTAATTCCTTTATTAAGGTTTAAGTTTCTCTTTTTTTTATAGTTGAGCACAATGCTTTCTCTGATTAATTGTGTTCTGTATGGGGTACACTGTATGAGACTTTAAATATTAACATGTCAGTCAAAAGCAAATAAAACGTTTAATTGTGGACATCAAACCTCTTTTGACCTTCTCATCGTCCTTTTGTTCCTCACAGTCCTCAGTGTCATTTAGTAGCCAGCAGTGTGGGATTGAGGCCAACCCCTCCTCTCTTGTCACTCTGCCTTTTGTGGGGGGTGCAGATTAAATCGAATGAAACGAACTAAATTGAAATTAAATGTTTAGTTTGATAGAAAACTAAAACAGTAAAGAAATATTTTGTAGGATTTGAATCTTAAACAAATCACCACCCCCCTGATAAATTTGGGCCCAACAGAATTTTCTCATCGCCCTGGCTCTGCTGGGGGTTTTTAAAACCAAAAACTCAAACTACGTATCAAGAGATCTAAAATTTACAGATTGTGGGAAAAATCAACTATTTATAGTCAGATAATTAATTCTGTCCCAAAAAAATAACTATTTTATAACAAAAAAAGAAAAGTCCAGAAAAACCCAAAAGTGTTTGTATGGTTGGAGTCTCTACTTCTAATTCTAAAAAAGAGAAGTTTGTGAAAAAAATTTTTGGGTGAAATTAAAATTATCATAAACACTCAGAAAGAGAAAAGTTTGCAAAAACAACCACCTGCAGAAAGGGGAAGTATAAAATTTTTATTTGTAATAAATATAAAGAAATGGACTGCTAATATGAAAAAGGGGGCAAATAAAAAAAACATTAGACAAATATAAGCACAAAAAATTTTTTTATTTTTTTAAATTATAACATTTACTTTAAATTTAAATAATGAAGAAGGGGAACTAAATATTTAAATGTCAGGATTATTTTAAGTGATTTTCAAAAGGAATCAAAAAAACGTAATTTTATAATCTTACGAGTGAAATCTAAAGGGACAGCCACCAACAGAAACCCCCCGACTATTCCGGGTTTTTTTGCGGCTTTTCTTTCGGGCTTTTGATATTTATTGTCACCCCAGTTTCTGTCTACAGTTGATGGCCTTGCAACTTAACATTCTTATATAAAAACCAGCCATTAGTAAATAACTATCAAAAACATGAATTGAAAAAATGACCATTTCTTATATATTGGTGAAAAAAAATGTCTTCACATAGCTCTGTTTGATATATTAGACAAATAAAAGTACAGTATATAAAATGAAACAGCCACCAATTCGGGCTCATCCTGCCAACATTCAAATACGCGGTCCTTTCCCCAAAACCAAGTGAGGGGCTGATTTGGGTGGTTCCCCACTAAATCTTATGTCTCCTTTTTTTTTTTCAGTCCCAAACCCAAAAAGGAGGTTTTAAACCCCCCTTTAGCCCCCCCTATTGCCCCCAGATGAGGGACTCCAGCTAATGGCTGCAGTGGCCCTTTTTGACCCATTTTCCCCCTCTGTCCTGCCATTAAACTAAATTTCTTTGGGGACCCCAAAAAACTTTTTTTTTTTTAAAAACAGTAAATAAGATCCAAATTATTAAATAGTTCTGTCTTTTTGAATCTGTCCTTGTTTTCGCTCAGACAGCTCAAACACAGAACCCCCTTTCACCAAGTTCATCTAAACCCCTGGGCAAATCCCCCCAGACCAAAAGCACCATATTTAGGTTTTTTAAACATGCTAAGTTTATTATATCAGGCTGTTTCAATCATTTTCTAAAATAAATTCATAGTTGATGTTGGGCCTGAATATTGTGCAGTTTATCATCTTTTTAAGTGATTTCTAAACCAGGGAAAAAAAAAGCATAAAAAGGGGTTTAAGCCAAATTGTTTAAAACACCAGCTGGGGTAAAAACATTTTGAAAAAACAGACTTGTGGAAGGTGGTTTAAAGGACCACCGTCATAAATAAGTGGGGCCCACATAACAAAACCCCAAACCACTATTCCTAACTCTTTGCGCCTTCTTCTCAGACTTGAACATTTTATTTTTTTTGCTTTGGTTTGATTTTTCTTTGTCTCTTGCTAAACTGATAGCTCTAGCATGTCTGCTTGCTCCCCAAAATTATTCTGCCGTATGAACGTCATGATGGTGAAGGCATTATAAATGTACAGAAATAGTTGCCCCCCAGGCACAGTGAAGACAAACAGACATCGCACGTCTCTTCGATGTATTTCCTGAACTGTTCATATCGTTAAAATGTACAGCAGACTGAGAAACATGAAAAAGAAAACAGAGCTTTATATACAGTTACTCTGCATTATAAAAAATTTGGCAAAAAACGGTCCGGAAATGAACACCGGCTGCTGACGGGCGCAAGTTAAAGAACAGATAACACCCTTTAAAACAAGTGCACTGATGTCCCCAAAATACCAGAGGATTCAATGGTGTTGGAAGTGAAAGCATCACGATCACCCCGATCAAAAGTGACAGCTGCCGGGACACCACAAAGATTTTTTGGGGTGTGAAGCTGTTTGAAAGGGGAGTGGAATGATCAAAAAAAGATTTCCTGCACGGTGAGCAAAATAACAAGGCTGAAAAACAAAAGGCTTTGAGAGTTTGGTCCCCAAAAGAATTTTAAAGGCAAAAGCGTTGTTGTTTGGATAACAAGGCCATCAATCCTGATATCTTCCATGCTGTGTTTATGTCTGGTAAGAATGCACCTTCCTTTAGAAAAAAAAAAGGGGCTGGTGGACATTTAAACAATCAGGGGGGGGCCCCGCCCGGGTGAAAATTAGGGGTAGATGGTTTGATCCCTCGGGTTACAATTCAAGCTGATATTAAATTGGATTAAGTGTGAAAAAGTAATTTTATGTTTATAGCAAAGAAAAGCTGATGGTCCCGTGGAGTCCGCAGAAGATTGTCGGGGAATATTACACAGGTCCGGCACAGACAGTTACTTTTTTGCATCCCAGTGGTCTTCTTTAAACCCCTTCTGGGCCTTGTCTTTCTCTTAAAAGTCAATGTCACCTTGTTAAAAGAACACAATTTTACACTGTGATTTAGGTCACGTTGGTCCTTACAGATCATTTACCTGAAGGGTAAAAAAGCAACCTTAAGCAGGTGTCTTTGGGCAACACCTGGATAGTTGATGAGGGTGGTTTAGAAAACTATGGGCCGGGGGCCAAAACCGTGAGGGCGATGTGGGGGTTACCCCCCATCTGTCTGTCTTCAGGGGGGGAATTTATCTGGCGGGCGCTTTTATCAAAATGATTTACAACAGGGTTAACATAATCAAGTAACATTGAAGCCCCGGGCCCGTTTTTCATCAAAATTTCTAGGAAAGGGAAAAAAATGATTTTTGATGTCTGCTCTGGGTGCTACTTCTTTATTTTTTCTCAACCGTCTGATTTTTTTTTTTCTGTCCCCTGGCCCCTTGAACCCTCTTATTCGATGTTAATGTTGATTTTTTTTATAATTGTGTCTTTCATTTTTCTGTTCAATATGTAAAAACACTTTGAGCTACTTTTGTATGAAAATGTGCTATATAAATAAATTTTTTGGTCCATTGTCAGGTGGCTTTAAAAATGGACTTTTCAAGCACTTTGCTTTTCCCATAATAATTTCAACAGTAAACGTCCACAGGCACAACACAGTCCAAAACCCCAAAAATAAAGCCCCACGTATTTGCACCACCACTCCTCCAAGTGTTGTCCCCCTCCTCCTGACTCAGGCTCCTTGAATGGGGGTGTGGCCCCCTTTTTCCCCCGGGAAATCTCCAGGTGGTTGCCAGAGTTCACTGCAATTTGGGGGGGACGCACTGCCATAAGCTCCCGGGGCCCAGCTGCAGCACCTGGCGCCTCCGGGGCCCAACAGGGCCCCTCTAATTCCCATCGCCCTGTGGGAGGTGGGGCACCCCTCTAACCCCGGGGGGTTTCCATTTGCGTCAGGGGGGGTTTTCAAAGTCCTGGTCTCCCCGAAAATACATGGAGCGTCCCCGTATGGACCCGGGGGTCCCCACAATTTTTCAATTAAGCTATGATTTGCTGCTTTAGACTGACATTTGTTTTTTGTGAAATCTATTTCTGCTGCTCACCTCAAAAGAACACAATTAATCTTAGAGAACAGCTTGTGTAGTTCTGAAAAAAAAGAAACTGAAAATTTTAATAAAAAATCCGTTTGATCGAAGAACCTCTGTTTTTATCCTCTTTAAAAAAAATTCTTCATTTTAGTTTTCACTTGTTTTTTAAACAACCCTTAAATGATTTTGAATCCCCTTTAAAGCCTCAGGTACAGTAAGTTGTTTTTTTACAAATTTATACACAATATACATGGAACTTTTTGTTTTAATTCCATTGTTCTGCTCCCACTCTGTTCATTGCTTGTATGAACTAGGTGTTGGGCAAAGGGCGTGGGGTCCAGGGGTGTGGGGAAACTGTTGGTGAAAAACGGTTCACGGATCTTTACTTTCCCGGATGCTTGATCTTCACTATCAATGGGCTCTGAAAGGGCCTCGAGACTAAAAGAGGGGGGTCAGAGTGTCTGGGCTTGCAGGGGTCCCGATAAAAAAACACCCGGCCCGGGGCCCCTTAGCCCCCCATCAAGTGTGTTTGTCTCTGGAGAGAGTGTACCTCGTATTGAAAAAGGGTTTCTGCCCGGGGTGACATTAATGTACTCTGGTGACCCCTTTCTGAAGTCAGTAGATGGATTGGGAGCATAAGGGTCTGGGGTTGCTGGAAAGGGGGGTGGCACTCCCATATCCAGCAAAAGGGCAAAGTTAAGTCTTTAAAGTTCTGGTTCTTCCTGCTTTATTTTTTGCGAGACATGGGCTAACCAGTGACCCGTGATAAGACTGGACTCTTTTGGTCTCTGTCTCTCAGAAAATTTGGTCCATTAAATTTGACTTTTGTGATGAGCGGTTTCTCATGGGTCACAAAAAGGCACTACCTGCATTTAAGGGGGGATCAGTTCGGGACTACAGCCATGTGGCACATTTCTCCAATGGTGATCCCGGGTCGTAAAATCCTCATTTTTGTGAACCGGGTGGCTGGACCAGATCGGGGTCCCCCACTAACACCCCTGGGGGGTGGGTCATTTCAGAGGTGGAACTGGACGCGTTTGCCTGGGGGGGTGAAACCGGGGTCCCCAGTTTTTTCGTAGTGGGTCGGCAACACACTGTACCGTGCATCTCCCGAACTTGACTTGATTTATGGGTCAAATTGTCTTTTTAGCAGTTTTTTAAGGTTGCACAATGACCAAATAAAAATCACTTTTTTACATTTTCAGTATCAATAAATAATAAAACTATTCTGATATCAACAATCCACGGCACACAATAAAACACATCAATAATCCAGGAGGTAAAACGCTGAGAATCAAAAGGCCGCTGAG
The DNA here is from genome assembly GCF_016835505.1 of Polypterus senegalus. Taxonomy (NCBI): domain Eukaryota; kingdom Metazoa; phylum Chordata; class Cladistia; order Polypteriformes; family Polypteridae; genus Polypterus; species Polypterus senegalus. Next base: position 24,460 of record NW_024381408.1, read on the forward strand.
CGACTGCCCAAATTTTTTCCATTCAGAGCTTTTTGGCACCTCTCCCCTTTCAAAACGTCTGATAAATTTTGCAGTTCTCGTTTTTCCGTGGCCCGTGATGGGGCATCCGTGCTTTGGTGGGCGGGCCCCTGGTTGTCCTCCCTGTCTTTATCCCCTTTTTTTGGACCAGAAAGGGAGCTCTGTGGGGATGTGAACAGCAAAAAATGAAAATAAAATAAAAGTATGTTTTGTAAATAAAACAACCATTTTATGAAAAAAAAAGTTTGATTCTTTCTATTTTTTATTGGTATGGTACACCCCGTAAACAGACCCATAAATTGTGTTTTCAATTTATGGTCCCGATAAGGCGTTCTGACGACTCTCACTCCTTTATTTCTCTCTTCAGCTGACTTTCTTGTTCCCCTTTAGAGTTGCCCCCCCATTTTCCCCCTTGTGTGTTTATTCAGGAGGTATTAGTGTGGTGGTCCGCCTTTCCCTTTTCATTTAGTGTTCTTGTTCCAGTCCTTGCCCCCCTCACTGCTGTGGAATCTCCTTTTTCTCTTTGCATTTTGGTTTTTTCTTTTTGGGCGGGGAAAACTTTTTTTATCAGAAATTTGTCCAAAAGGAAAGTGTGACATTAACCAAATGTGACATTTTTAAAAAAGGATAAGAAATAATAAAAGAGCGAACGCGCCATTGTGTTAATGCACACATAACATAAGACCCCCACAAATCAGAATGACGTTTTGATCAATAATAATGAAACACACAATAATAATTGGAACCCCTGGACTCCTGCAGCTACTAAATTATAAGGGGTGTCTGAGATTAAAAGGGAAATTCAAACGGGGTCTTCACCCCCAGACCCTAAAATAGCACTTGATGGGCCCCAAGTGACTCTTTGGAACAGAGGATGGCTGCTGTGTGACAAATCGAAATTTGGGCCCTTTTTTACCACTTTTTTTGATGGCGGTCAGTGAGGGGAAAACTTTCGGGCCCCACTTCATTCTCATTTTGTTCTTTAAATGAAAATCCATGAAGAAAATCCATTTCCCTCTTCTTAACCCACTAATCCAGGCAGGTCACATGGGGCCTGAAGCCAATCCCAGCATGTTTGGGCACAAGGCAGGAACAATCCCTGGACAGAATGCCCTTCATCAAAAGGGTTTTTTTTATTTGTTGGGGGGAAAAGTTGCAAGTCCTGGAACTAAACCCCTCTTGGTGAGTGTGGGGATCGGATTGACAATATGGGCTTTCGGAGATAATTTGGGGAGCTTCAGAACTGGTAACAAAAAAATGTAATGGAGGGCAGCAAAACTGGACTTTGGAAGGGAGGCCTTGGGCCCTTTTCTGCTAAGGCAATAAGTAGTGAGACAAATCAGTGTGGCAGGCCTGCTCAAAGCGAAAGAAGAGTAAAACATCCACACACTGAAAGAGAACTAACATGGAAAACTGAACATCAGAGAACAGATTTCAATGCATGGCTGACAACAAGTGAGTCTCACAACAACACAGAGGAAGCATTGATCAGGTATATTGTGTGCCTTCAAAGGTGAAGGTTAGAAATCAGGATGTAGTGAAATAGAAAAGAAGACGCTGCAAATGTCCAAAACTGTAAGTAAGATCTGGAGAAGAAATTGATCAGAAATGGTGAGAGGTCTGTGACAGTGGGTGTGCAGGAACAATTATGAAGGTACACAGAGGCTTATAACAGAAGATGGGTGTTATTCTTGGCATTGGAGACAGGTTAAGGAGCTTTAGTGATGGTGATTTTCTGTTGCTCGGAGGATGACACTGTGTGATAGTATTCTCTTTTATCCTCTCAGTTCACATTAGAAATTGAGAGCTCTCCACCACCAACATTCTTTTAGTTTCCATCCACCTGGACCTCTCTTCCTGCCTGTTACCATCTTGGCAGTCATGATAGGACTCACGTCTGCAAAGACTCATTTTACTGCTGTCACACACGTACACGGGAGGCAGCTAAAGGGAACTTGAGTAAGGGCAGTTCTGAGTCTTACTGGGATTGGCAGAGTGCTCTGACTCTTTTCTCCTTTCCTGTAGACCATTCATGGGAGATTCACCTAGCCCTCTTGATGTCACTTCGGGACCGAGCCTATGGAAGGAGACTTGCCAGCTCCGGCCCCGTGATATACATCCTGGCTCGAACCAATGGTTGAAGACCTTCATGAGCCCACCCTGATCTCACTTCCTTTCTTCCCCTTTAAAGCCTCCACTTTCTCCTATTCTCAGTTCTGTTTGGATGGTTTTGTGCACAGCAGTGCTATCTTTGATGATTTGCAGCCAGAAATCAAAATATGGTGGCTGCCCAACCTTCCTATGCTCTGTGGCTTTTGTGACAATGCATATTCACAAGTTTGTTTGCATTTAATCATTCAGTTATATGGAGTGTCCCAAAACACTGCTCTCTCTGTTCTTATTACACTGTACAATTATATTATTGTGTAGTATGGGTAATATTTACTATATGGATTATGTTTTTAATATTACGTACTATGTCTTATAATTTTCTTCACAAAAGGGTTATAATGAAAATGTTTCAAAATAGGTGGTAGGTTAAGCACAAAGCGGAAAATAGGAAATATTTTCTTGAGGTACAGGATAAGGGAGCAGTCTCTAAAGGCCTTTAACTGATAGAAGACGCAAGACTCTCACTGGTTTTCCCTTTAAATAGCGACACTCCCGAATGTGTGTGAGTGGTGTAACAACTCCAAGCAGGTGGAGAAGTGACTAAATCGATCCATTCTCAGGCAGGTGAAAACTTCCCTTTCTCTTCTGGGTTTAGACATCAAAATATTTCCCTTTAAAAGAGACAAAGACACACCAAAGTGAATGAAAGGCAAAAAGGGTACTTTGGGGTTTGGGCTTTCGACCATTTTCAAGACAAAAAAACACTGAGCGGAGAAGTGCGAACAGATTTAGGATGGGCCCGGGGTTACAAGTTTTTCATAAACTTCGTAATTCTAGTGTTAAATGACCACAAGCCCATGTTTTATAGTTGAAGTGGCCAGCTCTGTATGGCTTCATATTTATTGAGTTGACAAACTTTCTACTTCAAGGATTAAAAAGGGTTCGGGACTGGGGATTTCAGATGCCAGAAGTCACCCCATTTCAGCCTTTCCCCCCGTTCCATAAAATTCTTTCTTGAATGTGTAAAATGCTATTAAAATAGGACTTTCTTCACTTGAACTTTCATGTTTGTAAAGAGTCTACAGACATTATCAAAATTGTCCTGTTTCTGCAGTCCTAAAATTCTTCATAGCCTAAACTCTCATTGCATCATCTTCAGAAAATTGAATACAATTCCTGAACTTATAAAATATATATACATTTTAAATAAAAATTATGTATTGAATAAAGAATTTCATACATGCAGAGGTGGGCAAAAGTAGGTTGCAGTTTTTGTATGGTAAAAGACATGCAAGTTACGATTATTCCAGTGAAAAAGCGTTATCTTTACAACACCCCAGAAGAAGAAGTCCATTGATGTGAGGTCTGGTGATCATGCTGGACATTCCACTGGCCCTCGTCGACCTATCCACCTGTTGGTAATCGTTCATCAAAAAAACTCACACACTTTTATGGCATAGTGTGGGGGAGCTCAGTCTTGTTGAAAGAAAAGTCTTAATTTCTATGCTGACTCTGTAATTGTTGTAAAACAGTGTCCTCAGCATGTTAAGATACAGGTCATTTTAATAGTTATATGGAAAAAACAGGGGGCCCAAAACCCTTTTATAAGATAGACCTGCCCAAACTGTAAACCCCAGCTGATTCTGGTCTTCTATCGTTACATGGGGATTTTTCTGTGCAATAGTAGACACAGTTGTGGTGATTTATAGCACCTGAAAGTATAAACTGAGCTTAGTCGGAACATGTAATTTTTTTCAATGATTCCATTGCCTTGTCTTTCTTCATTCAAAAACCACTTCATAGATTATAAGCGGTGATCGGATCATCCTCTAATAACCCATAAATCAATCTTGGCCGATACATTTTCAATTATAACTGTTGTATAAGACAACTCAAAGATCTCAGGGAATGCCCAACTCAATAGAAGCTCTTTTTTTGTGGCTCTCCATAAATCCTGACTCATTAACATATCATTTCTGGGTGTAACAGTAACCAGTCATCCACTTTTGGAGCATAACAGGTGGACCCTGTTTCATCAAATTTATTGCATATTTTTTAAGTTGTTTTGTCTACTTAATGGATATTTCTGTCAAACCTTTTTGGCATTCTGTGTCTTCCAGTATTGTTCAGGTATCCACTTTCGCTGGTTGTTGATTAAAGTACCAGCTATCATCACCTAAAGAAGAATCATAAGTAAGGATGAAAATAATAACAAGAAGAAGAGACAAATAATACAAACCTTCCCCTTGACTGGGGAACTTGCCACAACCATCTGATAGAACATCTGCAGCATCTTGTTGCGATGTTGAAGGATATCAGCCTTCTAAGGAAGTATAGTTGGTTCTGTCCTCTCTTGCACAGAGCATCAGTAATGGCTGGCATTTTCTTGCATTCAACAGAATAAATTAACTCTGAAATAACTTTATAGTAATGTGTACTGTAGTATATTTTATTAGGTATTTAAAAATGTAACAATTGTAGAAGATCAGCCCGGACACAGACGAACACGGACTCAAACGTCCAAAATAACACAAGTTTTATTCTTACAAATGTCCACACAACACAGTGTTCCAATTGACACAATACTCCATCCTTTCTTCTGCCACCTGCACTCCTCCCAACCTCGTCCTCCTCCACCGACTCTGGCATCTGAATGGAGTGGCGGCCTTCTTATAGTGCACCGAGTGCTCCAGGTGTCTCTTGATTAACCTCCGACAGCACTTCCGGGTGTGATGGGGAGCTGCATAGGAACCCTGCTCCTCTTCTGCAGCTATCCAGGTGCCTCCTGGTGATGGCCATGGATCCCCAGCGGGTTGAGCTTCTGAGCTCCAAATCTGTGCCCGATGTAAACCAAGAGGCTGCCTCTCGTGTCCCTGGAGGTACCCTGGTATTATGCCTTCTCTTATAAAGGGTGTCCCTTCGGGCAGGATCCCGCCGTCCATCACACATTCTAAATGACTTTGTTCTTTAGGGTGGATGGGCAGTAATCATGTGTCCATGTGGGATTGTTTACAGCTTTTGTAACATCTGTGAGCTGAGAGCCCTCGTTACTTTGCTGATTTGCTGCTGTCATGGAAACATGCCGAATGTGGTAATTTATGACTTTGCCAGGGTTCTTGCCACACATACTAATCTCAGGGTACCAGAAAAGCTGCCTTCTCTCCCTAAGGATGTTTAGCTGAACCTACTGAAAGCAGCATTGCAATGCCACGCAGAAAGCTGAAAGTGTCCCTACCTTGACGCTAAAAGATAAGCTATGAATCCAGATGATCATCCACAACGGGTTCTTCTGATCATTATGCACTGCATGATAGATTTCATGAGAGCAATACCAAAGACCATAGGGATACCCTGAGAAACTCATCTTGGTACCACAGCTAGCTGGGAGAGTGAATAGTCAGGTTGCTGAACAACGTTTGCTAAGATGAGGAAAAAAAAATACTTCTTGAATATGACAATGCCATCAACCATCTCTTTCAAATGAGGAACATAATTCATCACTACAATCAAAACGGGAACACAAGATTTTAAACAGGCTAAAGACTTTTGGGCCTAAAATGGTGATGTCCATGGATGGGCCCATTTTGGAAATTGTTTTTGTCTTTTTCAACATTAAAACTATTGGAAATTTTTATTTGTTTAAAGACAGGATTTGAGTTTTCCCTACTGTCTGGTTTCCCCGTTTCATTTCACATTTGATATATATATTGACGGAAATCTAGATGTGCATCAGAAAAAAATTCGGACCTCTTCCTTCTAATATTGAAACGTTACAGGTGTTTTTTTGCTGCTTATTCAAGATGTAAGTTTTATCTTCTGATTCACCTCTAATATCTTCTTTTTGTTTGTTTGCTTTTGATTATTGGATCCAAAAAAAAACCCCCGCTCTGATAAATGCTAAAACTCCTCAATTAAAAGGGAAATGTTTTCCTGTAATGTAACTTTGAAAAAAAGGGGTTTGCATTAAAAAAACAATTGTCTTTCAACAGAATACCTGATGGTGTATCAGATTCAGGATCTGTCTGTCAAATTTGAACCTGGATTGTCCCCAACAATAAACAAATAAAAATGGTATGTTCTTCTAGATAGATTAATTCATTTTTTTGTTTAATGTAGTTATACTCAATCTTTTTTTTTGCATTATTTATTACTTTGGTCTTTTAAATTTGATTGGATTTTTTGGGGAAAAATGGGGAAAAATGGCTGAAGTTGGGGTGTAGAATCTACATTTTAGAACACATCCGCAGTCCTTGCAGGGGGTTTGGGGTAAAAGGTAAAAAGGGGGTTTAAAAAGGGGGGCAGGGTGGAAGAAAAAAATTTTCTTCTTTTTTGTTTTGGGGCTTGTACTATTTTGAACTGCCTGTCGTTTCCTTTTTACATCTTGTGTCCCGGATTGTATTGTTTGTTGGGGTCTGGTCATTTGTCTACCTGTTTACTGTTCGGGGCGTTGTCTGGATTCATTGGCTTTTCCCGGAAGAAGGGCCCTAACCATTCCCGGGCTTCTTCAAATTACCGGGGGTTGTTTCCTTTCCCTCGCTTCATACAAATCTTTTGGGCAACTTACGTCATTTCATACATGGTTTACTGTGTTGTCTTTTTCTTTTGGGGGTTTAAAATATGTTTAAGGGATCGGGGGGTTTTTGTTTTTTTTAAATTAATTTAATTTCATTATACTTTTTTTCGTTTTTAAGTTCCCCGTCTTTTCTTTGTCTTAGTGGGTGTGTTGTGTCATGCCCAAGGCGGGGTTGTCCCGGAATCCTCATATAAAATAAAAAAATCCCGTCTTTTCACGATGGTGTGAATCAAACTTCCCCCGCTACAGATTTTAGCGACCGGGGAAGGCCAGGGGTTTTTTATAACCCTTCTGTGCGACTTCACTAACATCCTTTCGAATTTTTCTTTTAGCGGTAGGGAACGAAATTGTGAAACCCGGTTGTGTGTCCCCTCCTAGGCGCGTCTTTCGGTCAAGCCCCCCCGGGGGGATTTACCTATACCCTTTTGTCTCCAGTCCGGGGCAGGGCCGGGGAAATTCGGCCAGG
>NW_024381409.1:0-11291 GCF_016835505.1 Polypterus senegalus
ATTACTTTTCACACAGGGCCATTTGGGTTTGGATTTTTTTTTCTCCCTAAATAATAAAAACCATCATTTAAAAACTGCATTTTGTATTTACTTGTGTTATATTTGACTAATGGTTAAATGTGTTTGATGATCAGAAACATTTTGTGTGACAAACATGCAAAAGAATAAGAAATCAGGAAGGGGGCAAATAGTTTTTCACACCACTATATGCATACAGTGTATATATACACATACATACAAACATACACACAGGTATATATATGTGTGTCTGTATGTATGTATGTGTCTATATGTGTGTGTATAGCTTTGGTCACTGAGTGCAAGGGAAAAATAATAAAATATAGTCTATTAATTATTAAACAGTAAAACATTAACGCGTTTTAAGAAGTACAGGTACATTGAGCACTACTGGAGTGGTTGCGGGTAAACTACATTTTAAAGACTGTGTAACGCAACAGGTAAGTAGTACTAACAGCAGCTAAAATGTATATGGATCATCTCTCGGTAGTTGATCCCTTTTTAAAGGCGCTACGGCGGCTGTGGTATAGAAATTACATTTTCTATGTGAACGTTCAAATTTCTGCCTCTGGTAATGTGCCTTACCGGCATTACCAGCAATTAAAGAAAATTAGTTTTGTGTCCTCTGCAGTGTTAAGAGAGAGAGGCTTTGGTTTGGGATAAAAGGAAAAAAGGTGTAAAGAAAGGAAAGTTGCCTTTTTTTTATATATAGTATAGAGAGATGTGTTCGTGACGATATGATCGCCTTTTGGGGGCAGTCGCGGTGGGTCTTGTATAGACTGGTGAGACGTCCCTGCCATTAATCGGCTGTGATGGCACTGTCAGTCCTCCACTCGTGTGTGTGTCTTCATAATCCGAGCTGATGACCTCATAATCGTATACGTGCAAAAGAAAGTGCGAAGCGCCTTAATATTAGTTTGCCGCGGTGTAGAAAAGGGGTCCCATGTTTGCACTTGTCTGGGCTATAGCTCAGGGGGAGGATGAAAAAAATTAAAAGTGCTCACTTTGACTTAAGGCAGAAGCGCAGTCAGCGCCTCAAAGGCCGGCACAGCTATGCGGCGCACCGGCTGCTCGACTTTTGCTGGGCAGGAGACCCCAGTTTTTGCAGACACGTTCACGATATCTAAAGTCTCAGCGCTCTTTGGAGGTCATTCATATATATATATGATATATATATAGATATATATCTATATCTATATATCTATATATATATATATATATATCTCAAAATACCCGCGCCTCGCAGCAGAGAAGTAGTGTGTTAAGGAAGTAATGAAAAAGAAAAGAAACATTTTAATAATAACGTAACATGATTGACATTGTCATGAGTGTTGCTGTCGTATATATGCCTGCCTAAATAAGTCACCCTCGCTTCGCTCTTACTTTTTAACCGTTCATTTAATCATGGCTAGTGGCTTGAAAATTATAAAATGGAAGGAGGTTTACACTGAGTATGGCTTTACCAAAACAATTATTGATGGCGAATCGATTATTCATAAAGCTTGAATTGGTGATCTGTTTTTCTGTGTTAACCTCATATTTTTTCATACTTCAAAAGTTCCCCTTTGCTTGTAATGCAAAGTGTGATTAAATGCATTATTTTTTAACGCGTTATAGAGCACATGCATCGCAACTTCTCAGAGGTGCTTGTGCTAAGAAAAGGAAAGATTTTAAAAATAACGTAACACTATTGTCAATGTAACCTTTTGTAAGTAGTGCCTGGAGGATTCAGTGTGGAGAAACTCTAGAGACAGCGTGTGTATTAACTTGTGGATTTTTCTGTGAGTATTTGGTGGCAGTGTGGACGGTTGCTTGAAAGACGGTGTTAGCCGCGGAGCTCAGCTCAGAGCGAAATGAGGTAAATGGGAGGGGAGATGATGACGTGACTCCCCCACCCGCCTTAACTGTCAATCCCCCACAAACACAGTCTCTCGGAATTTGCATAAGCACACCCCTTCACCTGCAATTTTAACTTAGTTACAAAGTGATCAAAACTCTCGTTTATATTCTGCATCCTCTCATTAAACTTGTATCCCGCATTACCCGTGGGCATGAGAAACGCCTGTGGCAGCCTGTCTATGAACTTAATTTAAAGTTTAGGTTTACACCTTGCTTTTTTCCGAAGTAGCAGCACTCATGAATATGGTAGTATATGTCACTCGCTCGCTTCTTATTGTTTTGCTGCCTTCTCAATTATATAATGCATGTTTTCTTCCGCGCTTTTTGGAGGTCTTCCTGGTTTTCTATGCACTGTGTTGACAGTCAGTTCACGTGATTACGTGGGAGGCGTGATGATGTCACACGAAACTCCGCCCCTCACGGCTTTCGAGCTCAACTCCATTACAGTAAATGGAGAAAAATACCTTCCAGTTATGACCATTACACTTAGAATTTCGAAATGAAACCTGCCCAACTTTTGTAAGTAATCTGTAAGGAATGAGTCTGCCAAATTTCAGCCTTCTACCCACACGGGAACTTGGAGAATTTGTGATGAGTCAGTGAGTGAGTCAGTCAGTCAGTCAGTGAGGGCTTTGCCTTTTATTAGTATATATATATATATATATGACAGCAACACTCATCACTCACAAAAGTGACAAAACAATTACAGTGACAATCATGTTACGTTATTTTCAAAATGTTTCCTTTTCTTTTTTATTACTTCTTTAACACACTACTTCTCCGCTGCGAAGCGCAGGTATTTTGCTAGTCTCTAATTAAAGGGTAATGCAAAACCTAATAATTTGTATTACAAAGTTGACAATGGCCTTTTATCCTACTTGTATTAGCAACAAAAACAGGTATGATCTCGTATATTGAGTTCTTGAAACCAATCTTATTTCATCTTTGAAATTTTCTAGTCCCAAAAGTATGTGGTGCAGTGTGATGTAACATTTGTAGCAAGCATCGTAATTCAACTATTATGACTGCGCTGGGAAAACTGTTTAGCACCAAATTTACTCTGCCTGGTAAAAAGGTGCCATTTGGGCATGCACTGTCGTCTTCATTGCATCCATCAAAGTAAATGTAATTATGTACCACCAGCATCAGAATTGTGTTGGGGTGTCCTGGCTCACAATCAAAAGATCTTTTTGTACTCCCAATCTATTACCTGTAGCAGAGGAGATAGTCATTATAATTTCTAAAGCAATTTTCTGGAAATAACATTGTATTGATTGCCATTAAGTCTATTATTTAAGTGAAAACATTTTCCTTTTTCAACGCTATATACTACCACTAGCAAAATACCCACGCTTCGCAGCAGAGAAGTAGTGTGTTAAAGAAATAATGAAAAAGAAAAGGAAACATAACATGATCGTCAATGTAATTGTTTTGTCACTGTTATGAGTGTTGCTGTCTTATATATATATATATATATATATATATATATATATATATATATATATATATATATATATATATATATATATATATATATATATATATACTGTACATACATACACACACATATACAGATAGATATAGATATATATAGTGTATCTATATATATACTATACATATACTGTATATATATATATATATATATATATATATATATATAGCAAAATACCGTGCTTACTTGAGTGGCGAAGTACTGCCTTAAAAGTTTTATTAAGAAGAAAATTAAACATTTTTAAACTGAGGGAAAATATACCAAGAATTATTTTGTTAAGGATCTCTTTGTATACCACATTATGAGTTCGGCCCTCCGGTTTGTAATATGACCAAGCTGTGCTGAGCTTACTCTTAAGCATGCAAGCGTACAGTTGGCCATGTGAACAGTAATCTTGTTTCAAATCTCACAGCTTGGATTGCTGCTGTCATAATCGGTTTGAGTTTCATGGTTTGTTTCAATTACGACAGTATTTGTAGGACTTGTGTTGAAGTGACATTCAGCATCTGTCAAGCGTTGTAAGTATACAACCAGTTTCATCGATAACTTCACATCCAGCTTTTGAGAGTTTAAACATTCATAAACTTCAAAGTGTCCACTACTAAAATTGTCACCTGTCAATCTAAGATGTTTGAGAGGCATTGGCGGTTGTCCAAAGGTGTAAAATATTTGGCCATTTCGGTACACTTAAAAGCGACAACCGAACAATGCAGCGGCAGCCATCAACTCACATGCAGATGCATAGGTGAAGGGCTTAAGCATTTCACGCTTATAGTGCTCCTGTGTAGTATAATTATCTCCTGTACCGTCATCAGTCCACACCTTGAACCTGTCCCAGTCATTCAATACATAAGACACAATGTTTCTCCAGATATCAAGAGTGAGTCTGATAGGGCCGTGCAATATGTAACAAAGAGAATGGAAAAGATAGGTGCCATCTCCGGGCATGGAAACCACTCGGTAAGTGACAGTTGTTTGATCGATGGTGATCACCTCGATAGACATGTTAATGTGGGTACGGTTGGAATGATAAAGGAAATGGGTACCTGAACAATGTAAAGTAAGTCTAAAATACCTACACAATAACTATAATTGTAATAAATGAACAATAAAACAGCGGAGAAGCCGTGGATTAAATAAAAAGGCTGTAGTTATCAGCAGGGAGACGTGAATCCCGTGGCAAAGCAAGGAAGGGAATGTAGAGACTGGAGCGACGGACAGCCTTATATAGGCAGGCAGCCAACAACGTGGGAGGCGTTGGGATGGGGGACCCAATGCGCCTCACACAGTGACTGAGCTGCAGGCTATGGACGTATATATGTACGTAAGTAGGATTCAGTTAGCGTTGGAAACCCGCGTACCAAATTTCTTGAAGATGGGCCCATAAGTAACAAAGACTGTTGAAAAGTTCAATAAGGCGGCCGACAGTGGTATCATACCACCGAAATAAGTACCAAATTTCAGCCTTCTACCTACACGGGAATTTGGAGAATTAGTGACGTTGGAAAATTCAATATGGCGGCTGACAGTGGCGTCATACCACCGAAATAAGTACATACATTGGTTTTGGTTAACGCAGGGATGCCACCTACCAAATTTCGTGAAGATGGGGCCATAAATAAGAATGTTCAACATGGCTGACGTTGTTGACCGTTATGACCGTTACGCGTAGAATTTCGAAATGAAACCTGCTTAACTTTTGTAAGTAAGATTTAAGGAATGAGCCTGCCATATTTCAGCCTTCTACCTACACGGGAAGTTGGAGAATTAGTGATTTTGGAAAGTTCAATATGGCGGCTGACAGTGGCGTCATACCACCGAAATAAGTATGTACATTGGATTCGGTTAACGCAGGGAAGCCGCCTACCAAATTCCGTGAAGATGGGGACATGAAAAAGAAAGTCCTGTATTGTGCTTACGTGACCACATGGTAATACCCAAAGTATTCTGAAGCAGCGTGTGCACTGTTTTGTGTTTTTTGTGTCTCACACCCTTATACAACTTCCCTTATCTACGATAGATTGTTCAATCAGAAGAAAATATAAAGCTGTGTTTTAAATTAAAAGTTTTTGAAGTGGCAAAATAAATTGGTAACTGCTCATTTGTAAAAAAAATTCGATGTGTCTGAGAAACTGGTACGAGATTGAAGGAAGCAAGAAGATGTGTAAGAAAAAAAAGTACAATTTTTTTAACGGGCATATCAGTCAGGGTCTTATTTTATGATTGATTTTTCGGATTTCAAGACGCGAGCATATATGGTATTTTTAATTGATTCTGTTTTAAGCTTTTTGTTAAAACTTAAGCACATTTTTTCTCTTTTTTTTTTTTTTAACCCTTTATGGGCTTTAAGGGTGGAGAATTATATTTTAATGTCAGCTTTGCCATTATAACAGTTATTTATCCATCCATTAACCAACCCGCTATATCCTAACTACACGGTCACGGGGTCTGCTGGAGCCAATCCCAGCCAACACAGGGCACAAGGCAGGAAACAAACCCCAGGTAGGACACCAGCCCACTGCTGACAGTTATTTATAATTGTTGACATTATCTTGCATAATTTCTGATGCTGTCTTGTTTTGTGTATATACTTTTTTGTATGCCAGGATGCAGTTCCTGGCTAATGGAGGAGAGCATGATTTCAGAGGTTGTGACCTTTGGCATTTTAGTTTGACAGGTTAAAAGGTTACCACTGATGTAAACTTTTCATCCAAGATTGTAGATAACTCAGCTTTTGCAGGCTATTCCTTTAACCAACAAATAAATTAGTTAGTGATCTTTAAGCACTGAATTTTTGACTATAATTTCATGTCTCGCATTTTAGTTTTAAATAGGGTATTTTTTGACTTTCCAGTTATTACCTCAGTTTTGCTTTTACTGCATCGCTTCTTCTGGTCCTTTGTGTTCATTGTGCTCTTTTTTTGTCTCAAAGGATAGCAGATACACACAGGATAATAACCTTTAATAACAAAATGAAGGATATTATATAGCTCTGTCATTTAAGTTTGGTCTTGCTTGAACAAAAACTGGATATCTCACAAATATGACTAAGAATTTAAATTCAATTACATGTTTAAAAATGACAAATTAAAGTCTTACCTTCTTGCATTCAATAAAAATAACATTTTAAAGGAAATACACAGCTTATAGCATAGACATCTGTTGACAATCACATTTACATATGATTTCAGAGAACTGGTTAGTAAGTTAAAAGGGCAGACGTTTCTGCGTAATTTTATAATGCATAAAATATGTAACTGTTTAGAATTTAAGCAATTTCATTGTAAGAAAAAACGATGTATCCTCTTGTAAATGCATAAATTTCCATCTGGCCATCCATTGTCAATCCTTTTTAATCTAAAGGTAGCAGACCAACCTTGAATAGGACACCATTCTCTACAAGAGTGCAAAAATATTCAACTCATATCTCCTATGTATTTGTTATTAAGATGTGTTGCCATGAAGTTACATTTTTAATACTTTGTCTATTTATCTGTGTATGTATTTACTTATTTATTCCAGATGAGAAAGATGCCATTTTGGAACCATTGTCTCTGCCTGAAAGTCAAAGTATCAATACACCTGTAAACATCCACACATCTGTATCCTGCATCCTGTGTGAAGAAAATTTCATGCCTTCCTCCAAAGATGTTCTTTTGAAACATTTTGTTCTGGAACATAAGCTTGTGATTGCAGATGTCAAATTAATTGCAGACTTTAGAAGGTAAAACATAATTCAGCTCCCCTCATGTATATTTGTGTGATTTTAATGTAATAATTTTATATTCCTTCTGTTTAATAGTTAAAGGGACTTCTGTTATTTTTATAATAAAAATGACTAAAACCTTTCAAACAAAATTTTATATGAGCTGTTATATCTGGATAAAATTTTAGTTACTTTTCATATTGCTTGTACTTGTGTCACAGTTGTTAATGCAAATTTTCTTCACCTTGAAAACTCACAATATACTTAAGTGTTCATGGCAAAAAAGCACTGAAAGTTAAAGCATAGCACTATTATGTTTCTGCTTTCTTGAAAACCTTTTCAAGCAGTTCATTTATAGTTATGTTAATCCATTCATGAAAAGTTATGATATGATAAGTGGTCCAAAATAAACAATCGAGTCCCGGAGCATACAGGCTTCAAATGGTTGCGAATGGGCACATGCAGATGCCACTCCAAGTTTGATTTGGGTGCTTGGTTCATCGCACATTCACATGCAAATTCAAGCAGGTCAGTCAGGATAGAACCTGTACCCAATCAGGGCTACATAAGGAGCCTGTACAGTAGAGAGGGGAGAACAAAAAATAAAGAAAAGAAGGAATGAAGACATGTATGTTTACAGAAAGGAAAGGAGAGAAGGGCAGAAATAGGATGAAGCCAGTGCGATTTGTGAGGGGAAGCTGGTAGATGGGAAAGTGAGCCGCAGGTGAGGAACTTAAGACTAGATGCTCAAGAAGGGGGCAGAGGGGCCGCTTACTGAATACTCTTTGACAAAGGCTTGACCAAATGCTCCAGGAGGCTCTCACAGAATTCTGACGAACTGTGGTATAGAGGGAGCGAAGAGCAAAGCTGGGCATGGCATCCTACGAATGCTGAGAGACTGGCAATT
Source organism: Polypterus senegalus (assembly GCF_016835505.1). Classification (NCBI taxonomy): domain Eukaryota; kingdom Metazoa; phylum Chordata; class Cladistia; order Polypteriformes; family Polypteridae; genus Polypterus; species Polypterus senegalus. Next base: position 8,023 of record NW_024381409.1, read on the forward strand.
GATTGACGGACTGATTTAAACCTTGTTTTTATGCGTTTGGCACCTGGTTATATGGATTTATTTATTTATGAAATTTTGGAATTTTTGATTTACTGCAGTTGTTCTTAAACATTTTCTCTGCTTTTTATAAAAATACTTGGCACTTTAACACCTACCCATTTCAGACTGAGTGTGTCCTCATTTGCCTGGTTCATCTTTGTTTGCAACTATCGGCAGATCCAGGTTCAAGAAGGTCCCAGAAGTAAATATGGACTTTGGAGCCAACCCGGACCGTCACATATGAGTACAGCTGATTTAAGAAAAGTTGTCTGACAACATCTCTATCTCAGTATGTACAGTATGATGATGTAACAAATATAATGCTCTGATGAGAATGTTTGAGGAGGAGAGTTAGTGCTGGTAAAGAACTGCTTCTAAACAGTTTTTTTTATTTTAAATGGGGATCCAAGAGAATAAACCGGCAAGTCTGGTTATATTCACTAGAGAATTAATTTAAATCATTAGAATAAAATTAATACTTCTTTAAGAAGCATTAAATTCGATACAGGCAAAGCCTAACCAGGATTCAACAGCTCAGGAAAAAAAAATCTCATTTGCATCTAGAGTCAGCTTTTTAAAAAGAAAGAGAGTAAATTCTCAACAAACCACAAGCCAATGTACTATATAATAACACACTATTCTCTCTTTCTGTGTGTGTGTGATTTAGATTTAGTATTTTGTAATAATCAGGATAGAACTGAGTGTGTAAAGGTAATTGAACCACTAGGGTCAAGTGACCATAATATAATACAGTTCACAATGTTTTGGATGAGAGTGGATGCTATGGTAGGGCAATTTTTGAGTAGATGGAGCAAAGTCTAAGAAGATAGACTGGGATAAACTTTCAAGTGTGGAGAAAGTCGAGAAGCAGTTGAACAGGTTTAAAAATGTTTTACATATAATTCAGGACTGGTGCATACCTAAATTAGGAATTACTAATAAATGTAAAAAAAAAACACTGCAGTAATTAATAAAAAGTTGAAATAAAGCTGCAAACAAAAAACAGCTGTGTAAGATGTATAAGACTGATAGCTCTAATGTGAATCATTGTACTATTGAAACAAGACAAGCAACCATTAAGAAGGATATTAGGGAGGATAAAAGACAGTTAGAGAGGAATATAGCAAAAATATAACCCAGTATTTCAGTATTAAAGAACAGTCAAGGTGGAGGTGAAGTGCATCAAGAATAGTAAAGGGAAATTCAAAAATGCAGACAGTGAAACAGCAGATGCTGTAAACTTGCATTTTTCTAAGGTCTTCACATGTATGAAAGTGGATAACATCCCACCGATGAAGGGGACTACTAAGGAAGTACTGAGTGATTTGAAAATTGTAAAGGGAAAAGTACTGCTCAGATTAAATAGGCTGAAATCAAGTAAATCACCAGAACAAGATCATTTTTACCCTCAAGTTCTTAAGAAGGTTAGCAAGTACATTGCATTGAGGAAATTTCGAAGGACTTGAAAATTGCAACTGTTATCCCATTATAGGCCAGTAAGGTTAACGTGCATCACAGGAATATTAAAAGAAGGAATTATTAAGGAAAATATTGAGCAACACATGGCAAGAACAAGAGTTGCATGGGTTCAGAAGAGGGAGGTCATGTTTTACCAATATGCTGGAATTCTATAATGAAGCAACAAAAGGATATGATCAAAGTGAAGCATATATTTTTTATATTGACTTTCAGAAAAGGTTTGGTAAGGTGACACATAAGAGGTTGTGCATTAATCTGAAAGAAGTGGGTGTTCAGTGTGAGGTGTTTAGATGGCGGCAAAATTGTCTCAGACACAGGAAGCAGAGTGTTACAGTGAGAGGAAATCTATCGAAATTGGCTGATGTTAAGGGTGGTGTCCCTCAGGGGTCTGTGCTAGGGGCACTGTTATTTTTAATATATATAAATGATTTGGATAGATGTAACAAGCTGGCTAAATTTGCAGATAATACCAAATTAGGTGGATTATCAGATAATCTAGAACCTGCTGAATCATTACTGATGGGCTTAGACAATATACAGGCTTAGCCAGGTTTGTGGCAGAAGAAATTTAATGTAAGTAAATGTAAAGTATTACATGTAGGTAGTCAAAATAATAGATTTGAACGCACAAGGGGAGGACTGAAAATCGAAAGTACATCTTATGAGAAGGATTTAGGAGTCGTAGTGTACTCAACACTGTCAACTGCCAGACATTGTTCAGAAGCCATTAAGAAGGCTAACAGAATGTTAGCTTATGTAGCATGATGCGCAAAGTACAAGGAGTTAATGCTCTGGTAAGGCATCATCTGGTCTACTATGTGCAGTTTTGGTCTTCAGGTTTCAAAAAGAACATAGCAGCACTAGAAAAAGTGCAGAGAAGAGCGACTAGGCAGATTCCAGGGATACAGGGGATGTATTATGAGAAGACATTAAAAGAGCTTAGTCTTTTTAATTTAAGCAAACAAAGATTAAGAGGAGACATGATTGAAATGTTTAAAATTATGAAGGGAATGAGTATGGTGGATCGAGAATGTTATTTTAAAATGAGTTCATCGGGGACACGTGACAAAGTTTGAAACTTGTTAATGGCAAATTTTGCACAAACATTAAGATTTTTTTTTTTTACACAGAGAATCATAGATACATGGAATATGCGACCAAGTAGTGTGGTAGACAGTAGGACTTTAGGGACTTTCAAAACTAGACTTGATGTTATTTTAGAAGAGTTGATAGGAATGGCAAGCTTTTTTGGACTGAATGGCATGTTTTCATCTAGATTGTTCTAATGTTCTAAGAAAATGAATCAATGAAAAAATATTACTATTATCACACAACTGACTGGAAAAAATGGCATCTGCCTCAGTCATGGTTTACTAGTTCAGTTCAAGAAAATAGCCAACAAGGATTTGCTGAAGTAGTATAGGTTTAATGAGTGAAAATCAAAAAAATTGTGGTGAAGATTGGAATAGGGCATCATGTAGCCCAGAACTGCACACTGCAAAGTGTGTGGCTACTGTTTGCCACACTTGTAGAGAGGCAGCACAAAACTTTCAGGGAATAAATTTTCTTGCAGTCACTAGAATGCTATTCTTTGAAGAGGATAACTTTATCTATACAAATAAAAGGCAAAGCCCTCACTGACTCACTCACTGACTCATCACTAATTCTCCAACTTCCCGTGTAGGTAGAAGGCTGAAATTTGGCAGGCTCATTCCTTACAGCTTACTTACAAAAGTTGGGCAGGTTTCATT
>NW_024381410.1:0-7075 GCF_016835505.1 Polypterus senegalus
CCCTGGGAGTCCAACTCTCACTGGAAACGAGCTCGACTTACTGCGGCAATGCGGACCAAGCTCTGACACGGTTGTACAGGGACCGAACAGCTATTATCAGGGGTCCGGTACCCCATACTCCCGGAGCACCCCACAGGATTCCCCAAGGGACAGGGTGAAATGCCTTTTCCAAGTCCACAAAACACATGTAGAAAGGTTGGACAAACTCCCATGCACCCTCCAGGACCCTGCTAAGCGTGTAGAGCTGGTCCACTGTTCCGCGGCCAGGATAAAAACCACACTGTTCCTCCTGAATCCAAGGTTAGACTATCCGACGGACCCTCCTCTCCAGAACCCCCAAATAGACTTTTCCAGGGATTCTGATGATTGTGATCCCTCTGTACTTGGAACACACCCTCCGGTCCCTCTTCTTAAAGAGGGAGACCACCACCAGTCTGCCAATCCAGAAGCATTGTCCTGGATGTCCATGCAATGTTGCAGAGACGTGTCAACCAAGACAGTCCTGCAACATCAAGAGCCTTGAGTAACTCAGGGCGTATCTCATCCACCCTGGGGCCCTGCCACCAAGGAGTTTTTGACTACCTCGGTGACCTCAGTCCCAGAGATGGAAGAGCCCACCTCAGAGTCCCCAGGCTCTGCTTCCTCATTGGAAGGCATGTTAGTGGGATTGTGAAGGTCTTTGAGGTACTCCCCACTGACCCCCACTTCCTAATGTTTGCCCCAAATTTACCCTTAACTGGTTTCCAACTGTGTCCCCATGTTCTTGTACACATTATAACACAAACAGGCCAAACACAAGACTGTTAGCTAAAGATGCACAGAGATGGACACTCAGTTGGATTAAGCAGCTCTGAGAATGTGTTGTTTAAAATCTTCAATTAAATTTAAATCTCTCCACAGATGCAAGAAAAAGTTTGTGAACTCTTCATAATCTCCTGTATTTCGACCCAAATTCCTCCTGAGAATGTTGTCTGATCTTACGGTGGGCTGGCACCCTGCCTGGGGTTTGTTTCCTGCCTTGCACCCTGTGTTGGCTGGGATTGGCTCCAGCAGATCCCCATGGCCCTGTAGTTAAGATATAGTGGGTTGGATAATGGATGGATGGATGTGGTCTGATCTTCAAATGCACTACAATAACAGACAAACACAATCAACCTGAACTCATAACGCACAAACACCTGGACTGTCAATACTGAACACGTCATTTAAACCTTTACAGTCCTGTCAAGTCAGGTGATCAACCAGTGAGAAGAGACTGGAGGTGTGGCTTGGAGGCACTCAGACAAATAAAAGGGAAGAAATGTGGGTTCTGGCAAAGCTCTCTCCAGCTCTTCTCCATAAAGATCTGCTCATGAACATACAGAACAAGAACATAAGAAATATAACAGACAAGAGGAGACCATTCATCAGACCATCAAGGTTGTTAGTTTAGCTAACAGTTATGGTGTCTCAACATCACATCAAGATAACTCTTAAAGATTGTCAAGAGGAGATAATAAGAAAGGGAGATAAGAATAAAGCTGGAAAAGCTAATAAAAGCATTTCAAAAAACACCTTTGTTTATTTAGTGTTTTTGTTGTTTTCACATATTACTTGCCTTTTCATTTAGTTATGTAATTTCATGTTTTGTTTATATTGTGTTGTTTATTATCCAAATATCTTTGTGTTTTGTGAGTGAGACCCTAAGAGATGGGGACACATTACTGTCACTTCTGAAGGACCACCCCAGCTGTTATAATGGTGGTTCTTTACATTTGATAAGAGCTTTATTATAATTATCTAAACCAGTAATCCATTTTAGGCCTGTGAATGCTAAAGCCTCCTGTTGAATTTGGAGTCAGGCTGCCTGGGGTGAGATCTCTCTATAGGTAGACTAGTGAAGGTCCTGAGCCCTCATTTATAAAGCTTGAGTAGACACAAAATGAGACTCAACATGATTATATGCCAATTCAAATATTGAGATTTACAAAAGAAAACTTGACAGGGGAATGAACGTATATTCAGTGCAACTCTGACCAATGCATACATAATATTACAGAGAAACTGGGAAATGATGACACCCTTGATCAAGTAGTAAAATGCAGCAAAACCAGCTAAATAACAACTCGCAAGAATAAAAATGAATTTAACTGAGCTGTTCTTATAAAGTGTGTCGAAGTGATAAACATAACACCTCAGAAATGATGACTATGATGTACAGACTGTATTTTAGTTCCCTTTAAAAGCTCCAATGATACGTATTTGCACTAAAGAAATTCTGTTTTGTCATCACTTTATATCGGCTAGGTGTTTTCACTTCTCAGTGAACTGGCTGACACCTCAACAGTATCTCAGCCAGGCTTCACTCCGTTATGTCTGCTGTGCTGGAAGTCATTAACTGACTGCTGAGGCACTACATCGGGTGTTCGTATGGTGTGGGTGTACACACATAACACATGACATGTTTCTGACAACGTAAAATGTCAATCAGTAGCCGTGTCCAGCTCTACTAACTCAATCGAAGCACTTGACTGCACTCATATTATAATAAGGGCATCTAGCAAGATTAAAGCTGCTTTTGTTAACCGTAAGCAGTGACACTCCATTAATACACAATTCATCCAAGATGTGGCTGACAAATGTTATGTCTCTGTGGCCTCGCTCAACCCTTTATTCATTTTTTTGAGGCATAGTAGCTTTGGAAGACGTGATGGTGTACGTGGTGAACTGTGTGTTGGTGAAGTAATATTCATTAAAACAGTAATCAAGTCATTATTTGTGCCAGGTGACAGTGGCTACAACATCAGACAATGTTGCTTTACACCGTTCCTGAAACACAGGGCACAGAGGAGAGGCACTGCAATGCCAAGTATGATCTTCCACTCTCAGAAGAAGAGCAAAGGCAGATTGTGACACCCCATGTAGTGGCAAGGTTGGCACCAAACTACACAGTGGGCATCTTGTAGTTCAGAACTGACCAGGATCAGATTTGAGAAAAGTCAGATATGGAAACACAGACACAAAAAGGTGGAATCTCCAAAACAAAAGTGGGCTTTATTTACAGGTACACAAAAAAAAAAGTCCCAATTAAAAAATAGTGAGCAAAATATACAGTGAATTTTACAGTCCTAAAATGAAAAAAAAAAATGTATATTCACAAAATCGTAGCCTTCCTTAAGAGAAAGAAAAACAAAATCAAGCAGAAAAAAAAAAAAAATACACAATGAAAACCAAAGAATTCGCAAAAAAAAAAAATTAATGAAAAAAAGTGTATATGCAAGAGAAACAAAAAATTGCACCTGAAAACCAAACTATTAGACATCATATTAGATGCAATACTGCAGCTAGATATCTATGTAATAATAAATAGGCCCAAGGCGCAGTTTGGGATACTAAACGAATGCGCTTTACCAAATACTCTGTACCCACCACTGAATCTAAAGACAAACCGTTGAGTCAGGAAGAAAAGAACAAACCTAGAAGAGAAAGGCTTAAACTGAACAAAACTGGTGTTCTACACTGGCCAATCAGAACACAGAGCTTTACCTCAAGTCAGCTGATCATTCAAGGAATCCCAGAGACATCAGTCAGTCAGTTATTATCCAACCCGCTATATCCTAACACAGGGTCACATGGGTCTGCTGGAGCCAATCCCATCCAACACTGGGTGCAAGGCAGGAACAAATCCCAGGCAGGGTGCCAGCCTACCGCAGGGCACACACACACCAAGCACACACTAGGGACAATTTAGGATCACCAAAGCACCTAACCTGCATGTCTTTGGACTGTGGGAGGAAACCCACGTAGACACGGGGAGAACATGCAAAGTCCACGCAGGGAGGACCCGGGAAGTGAACCCAGGCAGCTACCACTGCGCCACCATGCCACCCAGAGACATCAAGGAACTGAAAATTCTGGAAGGGAGGAATGAAGTAAAATTGAAAACTGAGCAGCAGCTGCTGGAAATGTGTGGTGGAGGTCATTAGAGATAAAGGAAGATCAAGAAGTTAGTAAAGACAGGGGGTCACAAACTGGACTTTTCAGGTTTAAACAATGTATTCAGGAATGACGAGACGTCTAACTGTTATTATTTTACATCATAGTGTTTGTCCATTTTTGGGGACTTAATTGAAGATCAGACCATACTGTTAGGAGAAATTAGAGCAGAAAATTCAAAGGGTTTACAAACTTTTTCTTGCAACTGCACATCTGTTTAACACTTTAACTAAAGACAGGTTTAGAAAGTTTGCTTAATGTTACAAAATATAATGGAAGAACAGAAAAGTCCTAAACTTGTACAAACGTAGTGAAATTGTGTTTTAATGTTTGTTTAATTTTGTTTGAAATCTCATCTAAGTTTCACTTAAAAAAGCACAAAACAGCACTTTCAGGCCCATAGCCCTGACCCTAAGACGTACTTTTTATTTTTCACTTACTTGTTTTAGATGACGTCTTAGGTGGTGGCTGACTTTCCTCAGTCCTAGGAGGTGAAATTTCTTCAGTCAACTTTGTGTCAGACTGTAATGATTCATATTGTACATTGATAGAAGACTCCGGAGATGAAGAGTGTCTGCTATGAGAATAGACTAACCCAGTCACTGCTCCATCTTGATGTTCATTATGAAGGTCGTCTTCCTTGACACTCTTCATACTCCTACAGTTGTTTATCTCAGTGCTGACACACTCCTCTTCATCTTCCTCTTTCATAATCACTGACCCCTGTTCACGGTCTTCTTCCTTAATGTCCATCTTAGGTGGTGGATGACCTTCCTCAGTTCTAGGAGATGAAATTTCTTCAGTCATCTTTGTGTCAGACTGTAATGATTCCTTGACACTCTTCATACTCCTACAGTTGTTTATCTCAGTGCTGACACACTCCTCTTCATCTTCCTCTTTAAAACACACTGACCCCAGTTCACAGTCCTCTTCCTTGATGTCCAGACTCTCCTGTTTGGGGTGGACACTCTCCCACTCAGAGTCTTCCTTCTAACATTTATGGTCCTCTCCTCCATGATATTCAGGTCAACCTCACATGTCTCCTCTTTCACAGCCATTTAAACGTTACAGTAAATGACAGAGTCTACCTTCTGTCTGTGGATAAAAACAGGAAACAATTCAATTAAAACTCATCTAAAGATATTTGCTGTTTATAACATCCTGTCAGTTAAAGCTGATGTAAAGTCAGCAGTTCACAGCAAGGTGACAGTAACTCATCATTTTTCAAATCAAATGAGGTGTAAAACGAGTTCGGGAATGAAAGGAGGGTCTAGTAGGCTAGAAGGAGAAGGAGGCCATCTTGTGCAATTGTGAGTCAACAGTAGTCACTACTCTGATTAAACATTCAGTGCTATTGGGGTTCCAGAATTCTGTTATCAGTTAATGTTAAGGAAGGTTTATAAAAATTAGGCCTCAGGATTATGTTAAAAAACGAGGCAAATGAAGGAAGAGCAGCTTAGATAATGGGTTTGGGGTTTGCAATCTTAAGGTGATGTCACATTGGATGACTTATCTAGCAATTTTAATTCATAGCCTTCTTTTATTTAATCTTAGACCCTGTCTGAACTGAGCGTTTTTCTACCGTCTGTAGCATCTGGTAAGATCAGATTGAAAACCAAACGTCTTTCTTAGCTCATTGGAGTGAATCAGAACATCTACACAGGCCTTCACCACTTGCATTTGGTCAGTTGGGCGTTCAGATAACATCAAGAAAACAATGCATGCATCTTTTTGGCATCAATTCTACCAGAATCCCAAAGAGCATGAAGAAAATATCTGTATTGTGTTTACATGTCGATCATTTAAAATTCTTGAGAACCAGATACTGTGCATTGGAAAGTATTCACAGTGTATCACTGTTTCTACATTTTGTTATGTTACAGCCTTATTCCTTAATGGATTAAATTCATTTTTCCTCAGAATTCTACACACAACACCCCATAATGACAACATGAAAAAAGTTTACTTGAAGTTTTTGCAAATTTATTAAAAATAAAAAAACTGAGAAATCACATGTACATACAGTAAGTATTCACAGCCTTTGCTCAACACTACTGATTTTAAGATCTCTCCAGAGATGTTCAATCAGATTCAAGTCTGGGCTCTGGCTGGGGAACTCAAGGACATTCACAGAGTTGTCGTGAAACCACTCCTTCGATATCTTGGCTGTGTGCTTAGGGTCGTTGTCCTGCTGAAAGATGAACCGGCGCCCCAGTCTCAGGTCAAGAGCGCTCTGGAGCAGGTTTTCATCCAGGATGTCTCTGTACATTGCTGCAGTCATCTTTCCCTTTATCCTGACTAGTCTCCCAGTTCCATCCCCACAGCATGATGCTGCCACCACCATGCTTCACTGTAGGGATGGTATTGGCCTGGGGCCTCATGTATAAACGGTGCGTACGCACAGAAATGTTGCGTAAGAACTTTTCCTCGTTCAAATCGCGATGTATAAAACCTACACTTGGCGAAAGCCACGCACTTTTCCACGGTACCTCATGCCTTGTCAAATGCAATAAGTTCTCCGCTCGGTTTTGCAGACTGGAGGCACCCAGCGTCAAAGCAGTGCTACTGTTCCTGTGTGGTTGGTTACTCATTATTTTCCTGACGCGGCTTTATAAATACACCGAAACTAACCGCATATTGTTTATTAGTGTAATGCATCTGATTGTAATTAACTTGTAACAATATAATGGTCCAGGGAATAGCCATAGTATTCCAAATACCATAACTGCTTTAGCGTTGTTACTCTCACTTCAACTTCTTCTTCTTCTTTCAGCTCCTCCCGTTAGGAGTTGCCACAGCGGATCATCTTTTTCCATATTTCTTTCACTGCACCACTCGGAGTATTTATATCACTGTATCTGAGTGTGAATCACAGCAGCAGCTGATCGGAAAGAGAATTATCGTATACGCATTAAGCACACGCTGTCTCTGCCACGGCAAAACGTTTCAAAGCCTTTCCTGTATCGGACCTCGCGGTTCAAAACAGTTTAATCCCAAGAACTTTAAATGCAGCCAATCAAGTGCTCCTTGTAGAACTGTTTGTACTTATAAGTACAATCACCCCACTGTAAACTTGCACTATAGTTATAATATCGCACAA
>NW_024381411.1:0-8196 GCF_016835505.1 Polypterus senegalus
TCCACAACAGTGTCCCAGCAATCATCCAGCATTAGCTCGCCATTATACTGACATACTGGTACCTTCTTGTCATGTCCCTTGGTATCTTGATGGAAACTTTCATCTTACTCTTCACTCTCGCTCCAAGATTTTCAGGGAATAATTTCAAATGCAAATCCAAAAGTGAACTTTTAGACTCACGCTGAGTCAAATCCATTAACCTCAGCTAATGGATCTTTCACAATTTCTTTATAATTTGGATCCTTACTGTTGCCTAAAACTTTTTTCCTCTGAATGATACCAAGCCTCTCGTCCAAATAATTCATTACAAAATACGTTTCTAGTATCAGGTCTGGCAAAAAAATATCCTCTTTCAGCTTAGCCTCAGACAAGCCTGGAAACATTCAGCACAAAAGCATAAACACAGTGCATCTTTTGACAAAGTGTTTTATTAAACCAAGATCATATGAAGCAGCACTTTCTATATCCACCAAGCTTGGTCTGATGATGTTTTGGCACCAAAAGCTGAACCTTTTTTCTGGCTTTTCTTCTAGAACTCAGTGTCAATTCCTGGCTATGCTGTCCCATGACATGAGAAAATATGGACTTCTAACAGCTTCACATGCTGCCAGCTGCTGCTGTTATGGCTCAAATCACCTTGTGCAATTCTGACTATATGCTGACCTATTATCAAATAAAATAACTTATGCTTACATATTAGGAAAATACAATTTCACATTCAGTTAAAGGCACTTGCCACAGACATCACACATTACAAGACTGCATCTCATTATAAAATTTTCTTTAATACTTAAATTTGTAATTTACTGTAGTGTTTAAACAGTAATGCTGGTATGAATTATTGTAGATGAAGCATCATTTCAAGTTTCACTCCTTGTCCTCTGATACAGTTGTTTGATGTATAACAGTGAATAGTATGCATACATAAAGCTCAGGCGACTTTGGTGAAAGCAGCAATCTTTTATCATCAACTAACTTGTAAAGAAAACAGAAACTTAAACTTTACAATTTAAGAATTACAGAGCTAAAAAATGGGCCTGCTTATGTATACCATTTTGTTTTGAATCAAATGATACAACTGTCATTCAAAAAGACTACACACAATAGCAAGTACTCTTTAGATTGTCTGAACTTTTTTATTTTATTGATCCTGTATAATGATGTCCCGCACTCTGGCCCTCTTATTTTTAAAATAATTTTTATTTTATTTCCCTGCTAGTTTGAAAATTTCTAAACGCTTTTGCTTTGAAACCTAGTAATTAATGCAAGGTATTTGCAGTGTCCTAAAACAAAACGCTCAACAGCTCCTTTCTTTATATTTCAAGTCTTAGAAGATCCAGGTTATTTGATTATGGACAGTTTAAAAAACCTCTGCCTGATACATGGTAGGATCCATACTCTGCTAAAATATATCCTCAAGCATGTGTCTGAGGATCACCTTCTGTTCTCATAAGATGTATTCAGTACCACTCCGGGACGAGAGGGGGAGCTGTCACTAACATTTTTTGGACTCTATGTTTACTCCCACCTGGCCAGAATCTACATAGTTCAAAAGCAAGCACAGATAACTTGCTTACTTTCACAAAGAATTATGAAGCTTTTTACGTTACTAAAATGTAACATTTTAAATAGATAAAAACTTGGAACAAAATGTAGGAATTATTTAATAGCTAATGTAAAATAAGCAATCTAAATGCAAAGATTGCACAGACTGAAAGCAGAAGTCTTATGCCACAGAGAATAAAAACTAAGACCTGTAAATGTGTTATTTTTAATTTTTAAGAGTCAAGAAGCTCAAAGTTTTACAAGTATGAGAAGTAAAGCGACACACAAAAAGCTAGAACTAAAAGATGCACAGTATAATGATATACACTTTCATTTTAAACTTTAGATAAGGGTGTAAACAAAAAAAATCATGTTTTTCACTCGTGCCTCAAACTGATCATTTAAAAATATTTTATGTTTCTACAAAACTGCTTTTACATTGAGGTTAATTGTACAGAAATTCACATAATGAGCGGAATTATTAAAAGCACACATATGACTGGAATATCTAATGTCACTTTACAAAATAATTCAAATTGATTTTTTAATTTGATGATTAATTTGAAAATAGAGATAGAGATAGATAAATATAGAAAAACAAGATGTTTTATGTCACACTAATTTGCCATTTTTGGCATTGGGTGGGTATGCAATATTGCAGTACTATACAAATCTGTTTGTAAAAATCACTGCTAAGATTAACCTTTTTGCATTTTTGAAAGGCAAGTTTCAATCATGATTAATAAATCAGAATTCTAATGTTTCTTAAATACAGCTGTATACAACCATTTTACAGACAGATTTCTTTTTCCCCACATGCATTTGTTGATTGTTGTGTTAAGTACAGATTTTTAAAACATTTAACTATCACCCTAAAAGCATTATGCTCCTGATCCCATTCACTCTAAGTCTGAAATTCTACCTACTGTTGTCTTATGCATAGACAGACTGTTAAGCATCCACTGCAGCAGGTAAAAGCTGGATTCTACTGGCAATTTTTATATATATATATATATATATATATATATATATATATATATATATATATATATATATTATTTATTTATTTATGTGTGTGTAAATCTCAAGTATATTTGTCTAATTGGCAGCTACAATTAAAGAAAGTTCACTTTCAGGTAAAGTCAGTTTTGTGAAATACAATGACAAGAGATTTCAAATTAGGACTCCAACCTAATTGTCAAGTATATTTAAGTAATCAGTGATATCAAATAGAATAAAGATGCATGATAAAGACTATGTAGTTGTGCCAACCATTGCTGGCCAAGTTTGTACTGAAAGATGAGGCTAGCAAACCATTAAAAACTGCTTTGCTACTTACCTTCTTTTCAACACAAGGACTCTGTTCTTCTTTAACAAAGTTGTTGGGAGTGGTCATCTCTGGCTTAATTGGGAAATGTGAGGTGCAGATGAACAACTACAAATATAGCATTATTAGCCAGTAGACGGTGGCCTCCTGATGTATAAGTGGTTGATGAAGATTTAAAAGGTGCTCCATGTCCCAATTCTGTTCAGCATCACAAGTGTTTTTCACAAAGCATTCATTACCACATAAGTTTTTTATTGTTATTGCAGGATCCTTTAACAGACCAAAGGGTACTAGAATTTTTAAGTTCACCAAGCCTACTTGTCTGAGGAAAAAATCAAACCGTAAATGAGAATACAAGGATATAAGAACTGTATTAGCGTGAATTCAGACTGATTGGAAAAATATGACACAGTCGGCCATTCAAGAAATCTAGCCAAGATTTCACAGCTTGGTTTATTAAAAATGTACAATATTCATGAACTAGACATCAGGAGTCTTCACCCTACAAAAACTGCTGAAAAAAGTTGCAATGAGTATTCAATAACTTAAAATTGAACATGCTATTAATCAAATTTTGTTGTAGTTCTTTAATAAAGAAATTTAGAACAAATTAATAGTAATGCACAACTGTTGGAAAAATAACACAGAAGCTGGGAACTTAAATTTGGTACACAAAAGCAATTCGGAGAAAAAACATTTAGCTTGTAAAAGCAGGACTGATACAATTACTGAGACTCCATTTTCAGCAACTTTCTTGGACTAAATTTTTCAGCAACTTTCTTGAAAAGTTTCTATTAGTCATATGAACACAGTACAAACTATAATTACAGGATTCAGGACCACTTTTGATCAGCTGCATGGTTCAGTTATTTTCAGAATGAATATCTATGGAATTCAAAGAAAAAAATCAATCAGTCATTGAAGGAATAAACTACCTGTTTAAGAGTAATATTCTATTAGAATTGATATGTTACTCTATTTCAAACACAGTTTTTTTCATTTACTTTAATCAATTTGGCATCAAATCAGTTTCTTCAATGAACATTACTGCTACCAAGCAGCACATTCATGTAACAGTCAAAAATAAGCTAGAATACTGTAGAAGAGTGTGTATTTTGAGTGAGGGGGTTTTTAATAACATTGTCATTAAAGTGAAGCATTGCTCTAGAACATGTTTTAAAACAGATTTGAATCCTTATGGTTATTTTCTACAAAGAGTCTGAAAGGTATATTAAGGCAGAGTAATTTACTCAAAGTAATAAAATTCAACATGAAATAACATCTTGCCTTGTAGTATAAATGCCAGCACAGATAACAGTCATGCTACTCTTTTCAGTGCCCTGAGAGTCATCATGAAGCTTTATTTACTTTATATATAATGAAGTTTAAATTTCCATTCATTTCACATTAATGTTTACCCTTTTCCCTCACACCTAACTCTTTAAGTAATTTTATAGAATCTTTGTTTCTAATCTAAATTTTCTAATGTGTATGTCTGTTTATGGAACTGATTTATTCAACTTTTTCCCCTGACTTCTTTTTGCAATTGAACTTTGCTTGTTAGGCTATAAAAGAAAATTAAAAAAAGTTTTTTGACCAATTTGGCTGCCATAGTAGTCTCCAAGAAAATGCAACCAATGTAGCCAACTAGGTAATGTTTTACTGGTAGATGAATGCTTCATAAATAGCAATATTCCTTCAGGAGAACGGGAAACTACTTATTTTGTATTAACCTCCTATTATGTTACTCAGAGCCCAAACATGAAACATGAGTAATATAAAATTATGCTACTCAATAATAATAGAGATGAGATTTTAAACTAAGAAGCTGTAAAACCAAGAGTGTCCACATATGAAGAGAAGGAGGACTTTTATCACAGTTGTACAATGAATAGAGATGAACAGGACCTGAAAAGTGCATACAATTTGAGGAACAATTTAGTTCTCTCAGCTGGTAGCGAGTTATGTATCCATTTTAAGATTATGAGACACACTAAACTGATTTATATATACACACACACAAAATCCATACTTATGTAAATATAGATAGAGCCATGCCGAGATATTTGTGAACCTTTCAAGGCTAACATTATTTTAGATATTATAAAGATTTTAGGTGATCCTGAACATAAGAAAACAGAAATATACACAATGAATACCCCTAATAAGATTTCCATCAAATAAAAGATTTGAATTTATACATTATTGACTGTGATATTTAATAAAGCAATATATATTATTGTGAATAAAAGTAAATTAACCATTTTAGAGAATAACATTAGGTTGAGGTTGCCTCCAACAACCAATTATCAACCCCTGTAATCTTGCTGGAGGGTTTTTGCTTTTTATTTTTACTGTTATTCTTACATGTTCTTGCTCCTACTCTGTTTCAATGTTTACATGGATTGGGCGTTGTGCAGTGCAGCAGCTGTGGGCATCTTTTGGTGAAGAGATTCATTGATCTTTGTGCAAACAAAACACTGCATTATTGGCAAAGTAGTCAATGAAGGCTCTGATCGGGAGCTTCGAGAAACTGGCGAGGAGTCCGAGTGTCTGAGCTTGTGAGTGTCCTGGATAAAAAACAAGATCCCGGCCTTTAATGACCTCTGGGACACAGCCATCAGCAGTGTGTCTGTCTGTGGAGAAAGTGTCGACCTTGTCGAGAGGTTTACCACCTTGGCAGCTTTATGTCTCTGGTGACTCCTCCTATGAAGTCAGAAGATGGATTGGGAGAGCATTTGGGGTTTATGAGGTCAATGGAAAAGGGTGTGGCACTGCCACAAATGGAAGGAGGACTTTAGAGTCCTAATGCTTCCTGATTTGCCACAAACTCCATTTCTAAGTTCTGTCTAAAGTTGGGACACTTTCTAAATGCAATAAAAACTAAAATCTGTAATTTGGTAATTCACTTGAACTTTTATTTAACAGGCAAAAGGACAAAGAAGAAAGTTTTCAGCGTTTACCAACAAACATAATTCTATTTGTTAAACATAAACCAAAGTAGAAATCGATGCCTGCAATGCACTCCATTATACTTCTTAATTGATTGGGAACTGAGGAAACTAATTGTTGCAGTTTTTCCAAGTGGAATTTCTGCCCATTCTTGGTGTATACAGGACTGCTCAACAGACCTGGTCGCCGTAGTCTGATTCGCCTCTTCATGATGCGCCGGACATTATCAATAGGTGATAGATCTGGACAGCAACAGAAGTCGGGCTTTTGTAATTTGTACAGAATGAGGCCTGGCATTGCGCTGCTGAAATATACATGGATTTCCTGGGAAAAGACGTTGTCTTAATGGAGGCATATGTTTCTCTAAAATTCCAATGTAAGCCTTTGCATCAATGGTGCCTTCACATATATACAGATTCCCCCATGCCATGGGCACTGATGAACCCTCATACCATCACAGATGCTGGTTTTTGCACCTTTTGTTGATAACAGTCTGGATGGTCTTTTTCATATTTATCATGTAGAATCTGAAATCCATTTTTCCTGAAAACAAGCTGAAATGTGGACTCATCTGATCACAGAACACATTTCCATTGTCTTTCAGATGAGCTTGGGCCCAGAGAACTCGCTGACACTTCTGATCAAAATTGATGATCGACTTCCTCTTTTCATAATACAGTTTCAGGAGCATTTCCTGATGCAGCGGCGGAATGTGTTAAGCAACAATGATTTCCCAAGTAATCCCAAGCCCATGTGGCTATGTTTGTCAAGGTAGCATGAGGGTTTCTAATATAATACCACCTAGGGCTCAAAGGTCATGCAAATTCTGCAGTGGTGTCTGCCTTTGGCCTTTACACACAAACATTTTTGCTGACACACTGAATCTTTTCACATTATTAAGTGTAGATGGTGACCGACCCAAATCTTTGCTATCCTGTGCAGGAGAACCATTGTTTTTTAAAATTTAGAGAAAATTCTCTCACAAGTTCAGCACAAAGTGGTAAGCCATGACCCATCTTTGCTTGCAAAGACTGAGCCTTTGCTGGATGCTCCTTTATACCCAAATTTGACACCCACACCTGTTACTAGTTAACCTGCTAATTGAGGAACATTACAAAATGTTACTTATATAACCTTACAGTCTTACTTTGCCTCTGTCCCAACTTTTTGGAGTGTGTTGCAGCCATTAAGTTTAAAATTTACCTATGTTTACCAAACAAAAATTAAGTTTGTCGGTGAAAACACTGAAAATCTTTTCTTTGTCCTTTTATCTGTTGAATAGTGGTTCAAGTGAATTACCAAATTACAGATTTTAGCTTTTATTACATTTTTAGAAAGTGAAGTGTGGTTTCTATGGTTATAGACATGGACACTACCCCGTGACCTGAGACAAAGACTGGACTCTTTGGTTCGTGTATCTCTTCAGAGAATCCTTTGGTACCGCTGGAATGATTTTAGGCCAAATGGCGGTTGTTCATGTAGTCCAAATGAGGCATTGGGAGAATGCGTCAGTTTCGGGACTAAGGCCATGTGGTGCGATTCCCAGACAGTGATTGACTCGCGGATCCTCATTATTGAAGACCCTAATGGCTAGACCAGGCCAAGGGATGCCCACGTAACACCTGGCTATGGCAGATAGAGGGTGATTTCTGGGGGATGGGACTGGACTATGTGTCTGCTTGGGGTTGCCAACCAGGATCCTGAGCGGTTTTGTTGTGTGGCAGTGCAGCAACACACTATACCAGTGCATGCTCCCCAACCTGACTTGACCTTACTAGCTCTTTGCAGTTTGAAGGATGTCTTGCATGAATAGCACTCTTCAGGTCCCCAAAGCATTTTAACAGGATTCAGGTTTGGCCATTGCAGGATGTGGAGCCTCTTCATCCTTAGCCATTGTTTGGTGGACTTATCTGAATGTTGAGGATCATTGTATTGCTGAAACTCTCACTTGTGTCCAGCCTAAATAACTGATGGTCTGACATTCTTCAAGAACTTGTGATGTTTCTGAATTCACTACTCTCAGTATCGCCAAGATAGCCCAAGCCAAAGTAATAAAGCCAGCCTCATAAAAGACACTCCCACCATGATGCTTTACCAAACATGGACCCACTTGTGGTCCACATAGTTCCACTTTATGCCATTTGCCCAGAGAAGAGGTTTACTGGACCTGCACTCTTTATGCTTTCCAGTTGGTCTCAGTAAATTTCTGAGTGGCAGCTTTATTCTTTGAAAGTTGACACTTTTCTGGCAACCAACCAAGGATGGTATTTCAACTCTGTTTTTCTTTTTTACTAGCAGAATACCGGCTTTGGAGATATGTGTTAAAGAAGGAAAAGAAAAAGAATTTTTTTCTTATTGGTTTAAAAATTTGC
>NW_024381412.1:0-12622 GCF_016835505.1 Polypterus senegalus
TAAGTGTGTCAGCCTCTTGAACAGCTATTAATAGACCCTCTGGCAAAGTCAGCTAAAGCAAACTGGGAGCCCCTACCTACACAAACCACTCAGCAAATCACAACATACATAGATTAGCATGGGGCCCATGAGCAACTGCCCGGTGTAGCCATGCATTAAGATGGCCCTGGGTGTGGGCTACCATGGCATTGAAATCAGGCCTAAGGATTTTCAAGTGGAAACCATGGTGTAGACATGTGCCATGCCTGACAGAAATAGACCAGGCATAGAGACACACCCCATGATCTGCTAAGAGTACAAAATACTACACAGAGCCAATTGGTTACATGTCAACTGTAAGATACACAATGTAGGGGAAACAAACATAGATGGCTGCCTGTGCAAACTCATGTCTCCTTAGGTATCTAGAGCAGACTGGTTGTTTTCTATTGCAATCGAAAGTGATACACTCTGATCACAAAATAAAAGTCATTCACACTCGTATGCCCTAATTAACAAGAAGATCTGCAACCTCAGCTCCACATCATGCAAAAATAGGAGCCATTTCATTAACAATTAATCAGAAATTGGGCAGGAAAGGTCATTGAATATGAAGTCATGTAGCAGTTCAGCAGCACTGTTGCCCATCACCTGGCCAGACAGTCTGCATAGTTCAGAGTGCATTCAGTAGAACTCTTGATTGAAAGAAGGAAAACCAAGCGCATGAGCCACCCTTTTTGAGGACCAAATGTCCAAATGCTTCAGTAGTTCTTATTAGTTTGTTTTGTGTGTCAGTTTTATAGTGTTTTACTATGTAGAAATTGTTTTAGGGATATGACTTTTTTATTTATTTTGTAAAAGTGTTTTTTATTTAGTTGTGTTCCTCTTTCGTTTACATAACACACAGAGAGGTGTCTTGTGACCAAGTTCGCTACTGTTGGAAGTGAGGACAGATTTAAGTTGGTTAATTAATTATTTGTCTTGCGCTGTATATTGGTAATTAATTACATAATTTGGTATGGCTTCTGCTTTATTTTATTATTTTTCCATGTTGTAGGAGGTGGGCCTTTAGCCATTAGACTTATATCAAGGTAACTGGAAGCACACTTGTTTTAAGAAACAGAATAATACTATTGATGAACGCAAGGATTACAAAAATATGGTAATTGTATACAGTATATATATATATTTCTATACTAGCCATCACCAATGTATTAGTGAAACAGGACAGTGAGGAGGGCCCCACCCAGCTCTCTACTCCTGATGCCACTCTTTCTCTTCCCTTTGGCCCACAGCCTCTGTCTCAGATTAGCGCGAGTATATCGCTCCCTGCAAGCGTAACTATGATTCTTAGCGAATGAGACAAGTCGCAAATATGTTCAAGCAAATTATAGAAAATAAAGATCTAAATCTAAGTAGTTCTCTCGCTTGCCAACTAAGCGGGTTAAGGTTGCACCCATGGTAGATGCATGAGTGAGGAGGGCCCCATCCCTCCCTACAGCCCAATGAGTCTCTCTTGGATTTGCGCTAATAAATCGGTACCAAAGGAACTATGATACTTAGCATGATGAGAAAGTTGCAAAATCAACGGAATGTTCAAGCAAATTATAGAAGTGGTTCTCTCCGTGAAAAGAGGGCAGACATACATACAGGTCCAAAAACAATAAGAAATTTGGCACTTGGACCATGAAATTTTTAAAAACGTTTCTACTGAGCCCAAATTTCAAGCCCCAAGTCCTCATGGTTCGGAGATTTCGGATGAGTGAGTCAATGGTATTTGGCTTTTATATATATTGATTTATAAGACAGGACGAGTCAGACTGTACAGACAAACACATAACTTAGAGAGGCTGGCTGTTCATTTGCTATTGAAAGTTCTAATTTGTCTCAACACAGACAGACAGTTTCATGATACCCAGACTTTAAAGGTGATGTCCAGTGTTGTGTGGAGTTGTTGCTACTCTGGATTCAAGTGTAGAATTCTTCTTGCATTGGAGTGCACCTTTTCTCTTGCTGCATGATCCTTTGTTTGTGTCCATGATGCTGCTTTCTTGTTGGCATTGGTTTTTGACGCTGGTCTGTCTCTCAGTATGTTTCTGCCTCACAATAATCTCCCAGTCTCAGCCTTTTCTTCACAAATGATCCTCCGACACTCATCACAGTTATGTTGTGGGTATCATAATAAATAAATCAGTTAACAAAAATATACTAACAAAATATGCCACTTAGACTATTGGTACTCTTAACACATTCATGCAAAAACATGGAGAACCCAATGGTCACTCTAACACGGTTTCAATAGTCATCTGCCGAGATAGGAGGACCTATTGGATGGACGTACTCATCACAGCAGCAGCAGTGGTTAGACCGAAGCCACTCTTCAATAAAAGGTATTTCATAGACTCTAAGAGCATCATGAAAAAGATGAGACACATCTTGAACTGTTTGGGCAGAACTACAAGCATTATGTCTGGCTAAGTCTAGGGATTGTTATCACCTGCCTAATAAGATCCCTACGGTGATGCATGGTGGTGGTAGATCATAGCTGTGAGGCTGCTTCTCGCAGCAGGGACAGGAGACTGGTCAGAATTGAGAAGAATGAATCAAGCCAAATACAGAGAGGTCCTTAAAGATAACCCTCCAGAGTGAATATAACTTTAGAATGGGGTAAAAATTAACCCTTCAACATGATATTGACATGAAGCATACAGCCAAGACAACACTGGAGTGGTTTTGGGACAAGTCTCGACTATCCTTGGTGGCTCAGCCAAAGAAATAGCTTAAACCCAATAGAACTTCTGTGGAGAAACGTGAAGATGGTAGTTCACAGACACTTCCAACCAATCCAACGGAGTTTGAGATGATGTCTGAGAAAAAATGAGATAAACTGATCAAATGCAGGTGTACTTAGCTTGTAAAATCTTACCCAGGAAGACCTAAAGTTGTAATTGCTGCCAAACGGGCTTCTAGAAAATACTGAATTAAGGTCTCAGTACTGTACTTGTCTGAATGAGAGTTTTTGATATTTAATAGATCTTCAGACCTTTCTGAAAACATGTTTTTACTTTGTCATTATGGGTTATGGCCTGTAAATCGATGGGCAAAAATGGCCAATTTATCCACTTAGAGTTAAAATCTGAAACACAATAAAATGTGTGAGAAAATGAAGGATTCTGAATACACTCTGAATCCAATGGATGCAACCTAACTGAAACTTTTATTCTTTATTTGTCTCTTTCCAGCATAAGGCTTCTGTAAAAAAAAAAACATATGAAAAAGTCAATCAAACTGTCAACTGAATTTACTCCTAGGTCATAAACAGTATCTGTGTGTTATGTCTGTAATATGTACATTTTACTATATGTGGTTCTTGTTGGCGTAAGAGTTTGAGGTTAGAGGTTAAGTGTCTGGGATTGGTGGTTTGGAAATAAACGCCTTTCTGAGAAAAACTGTACTTGTAGCTCTGTATCGTATGCAACACTATTTTTAGCTACTTTGAGTCTACTTTTTGTTCCCTAAAATGACAGGCTATTTTGTTCCTTCCAGTGGTGAAGCACAGAGATTGCAGGCCTCCTTACAGTAACAGAGGTGAGTTCCCCTCCCTGAAAAAGCGTTTATAACAGAACCCCTATATTGAGCTTTTTCACACATGTAATATTTTTGGATGCTATTATTGACATAAAAAGCTTTTGTCTGAAGAAGTGTGAGTCTTTTAAGTCTATGTTCACATGGTAGTTAAAAGTGTTGAATTATTTTACAATTGATCCAAATTTAATAAGTCTACCAAAATGTACTCCACATGCACAAAATGAATAACACAACTTGTCAGACAGATGCAAACTAAAAGATGCTGGTTGCTGCTCTGTTCACATGTCAGTGTAGGATGTGTGCAGATTCATCAGCCTCATGATGGCAAGGAGGAGAAACAAGAAATGGAAGATCAGAGCTGTTGTTCTGAGCATTTTCCCTGCTGCTGTTCTGCATAGGGAAATAGTGGTCCAAAAGACAGGAAGCAGGACTGGTGTCAGTGACATCAATGGCTTGGAAGTAAAACAGTCGTTATGAGAGCAGAGTAAATACTTTCTGAAAAGTTTTGATTCTTTAAAAGTTTTTATTGATCGATTTCAAAATACTGAGAATGACAATTTCCTGCTTTTTTAAAAATTATTTCTTCTTGTTGGTCACTGGAAAAAATGATACATGGGTGTACATGGGTGTTCTCTAGTATGAGGTTGCAGTATATGCTTGAACATGGTGTTCAAACATGCTTACCTGTCTGCTGAAGTCAGAAACCATACAAACAAAATGTTAAAGTCTAAATTTCCCTTTCATGTGCCTTGGCCATTCTGATTCGGTCTTTTGGGGTACCTGTTGGTGCATTAAATATATTTTACAACATTTGAGACCCATTTTTATTTTAGACTTATTTCATACTAAAAGAATACCAGGAAAGTGAGAAGTAGTTTTTAAAGAAGGTACAAAAAGAAAAGGAAAATTTTAAAAATAACGTGAAATGATTGTTAATGTAATTGTTTTGTCATTGATATGAGTGTTGTTCTTACATCATCTATCACCCATCTATATATATAATTAAAGGCCCCAGGGAGACAGTAGAAGGGTTTTTCCCCCCGTTTTGTAAATCAAAACAAAACTGGTCAAAAATAAAAAAAACAGTTCATATCCCACACCTGGCCGGGGCCATTTTATTGGGGAGGACCCGGGAAGTGGGGATCCCAAGGACCAAGGGAGGAGGGGAAGGATGACCCCAGGGGATGGCGGAGGAAGGGAAGTATGGGACCGGTCAATCCAGGCCGGGGGGGTTTTTCTTGGGAAAGCAGAGGAGAAAGTTCCCCGCCACCCCTCGGGCAATGGTTTCCCAGGTGCTATCAATCAACCGGTTTCCTACCCCCGACAATCCCCCTTTTAGCCCAGGACCGCCGGTCGGGGGATCAACCCGAGAGGTGGGGAATAAGAGGGGGCACGGGCATTGGCCTAAAAGGGGCCCCCCCATAAGTGACAGGAATTTAGGGGCGAATTAAACCATGGGACCCGGATTCACCTTGTGGGGACATCCATAAGTGCAGCGGATCAGTCCCCAGACCCCAACCCACCCAGCGGTAGTAAGGGAGGTGGGTCACGCCACTTAAGGGCCGGCCCCCCCTTTCCCTGCCGCGACCGGCCCCGTCCATCAGTTTCCGCCAATCCAGGTGTCCCCCAACGCTTTGGTGCACGCACCCGGCCTTTTCCCCCCGGGCGAGAATAAACGGACCCCAAAAACCCCTCCGGAAACGGGGCCCAGCAGGCCTCTTTTGGTCCCCGAACGCGTTCCCCTTTTGTCTCCAACCAGGGATGGGAGCCCCTTTTTGCCGGGTCATAAAGGTGCGCTCTTCGAGAAACGGGGCAAACCGGCGGTAGTAACCCCAAAGCCCCAAGAAAGCCTGCACCGTTTTTTGGTACGACGGGCCATTTAAGATGTCTTTAACTTTGGAGCCTGTGGCCGACCTTTGCCCCACGGAGCCAAATATTTGGCCTTTTTTAAAAAAAAAACACCGTTTATGCGAGGCCGCTTTAGCCAGTGTTCAAGTGCCCCTCGGATGCTCCTCCAGGGGGGGAATGATAAACCATCCGGTAGGGCGCAAGACTGGTGGGGTTTCGCATCCACACCAGACGCTGGGGCCCGGGCCCCGGGCCCAAATGGGAGGACCCGGACGCCAGTGCCCCTTTAAAGGCTTTTTTCCTTGGGATGCCGGCGAATTTCAATCCCCTTTTGTCATGTAAAGGGGCAGATACCGGGACCCAGCCGCCAAGGAGGTCGCCAGCGGGCATGGGGTAGGGCCAACTTAGACTTTTCAGACCCCTAAAGTCATTACAGAACCTCCAGGAGCCGCTTTTGGAGACGGGACAATGGGGACCGGGGACTAGGGCTCTTCAATTATGTCCATGTCCAAAAAGTTTCACCCCAGTTCACCTTCCGGCTGCTTCCTGAGGGGGGCCTCCCCCGGACCATTACCCCGGCCCGGGACTATTCAATCAGCCCCGCCCGGGGCCGGGGGCCCCGCCACACCCCGGGATGGCTCGGGGTTTTGGGCTAATCCCGCCGCTTTTTGGGGCCGCCCGAAAGGGAAAAGGCATAAAAAGGCCCGGGGGGGAGCCCTTTATCACCCGGGTTTTTTAACAGGTTGAATGAAAATTTTACCCGCACGAGGGGGTTTCACCAAATAGTCCTGGTTTTTTTTAACCCCTCGAAAGGCCCTTTGCCGGGAGAAAAGCAGCCGGTGGGAGGGGACGAGCCCCGGGCCCCCCGGGAACCCCCGGAGGGAGTTGCGGGAAAACCCCGGGCCTGCGTTTGGCACGCAGTCAGCTTTTAGGGGGGGCCCTTTTTTGTGAGTGGGGTCGCGGTTGGGCAATCAAAATGTTAGAGGAGGGAAACCCTCGCCTCCCAGCCTCTTTGGGATGTCGAGGATTCCCGGGTTTCGATAGTAATTCGGGGGGCCGGGGGCCCGGGGTCCTCCGAGGCAAAGCAAGGGAGGAGCTGGCCCCATTTCCCCGCCGCCGGGGACTCCCTTTTCGGAGCATCTGTTGCGCCTAAAAAACCCCACCAACCGCCTTTTCGGGGAAAGACCCTTTCGGGTGCTTTATCTGCTTTCCATCCTTGAACGATCCCGAAGGCCTTTTCCCGGGTCCGGGGTCCCGGGGGGATGCCCCACCCCGGAAAACAAATTAACCAGTTCCCCATGCTTTTAGTATTAGCGGAAGGGGAACCCCAGGGTGGAAAGTCCACCAGACTGGATAACGTGGCCACGGGTTGAGGGCTCCGGGGGCCCCCCAAAACCCCCCATCCTTTCGGGTTCCAAGGGGGGGGCGGGGGAGCCCCCCCCAGGCAGGGGTCTACCCACGGGATTGAAAAAACCCGGGGACCCCATTGATCCCGGGCCCTAAAAGGAGTTTAATCCTCCAGTGTTTTTCCCCCCCGGGGTGGGCTTGGAGGTGAGCTTTCCCAACCGATATCTCCCCCGAAGGTACGCAAATTTAGCAACAATTCGACCCCCTGGGAGCCCCCGGGGTAAAAAGATCTTTCTCGGAAAAAAAGAAGGGCCCCGGGTGGGATCCGTCCCCCGTTGAGCTGTTAGGCAGAACACGTTTCCCGAAAAGGGCCGGGGGTTCACCCCCGCCCGGGGGCCAGGGCCTTGATGGTCCGGGCCCACAAGGGTCGCCGGGGCCCGAAGAGTTCCCTAGCCCCCTTTCCCGGAATTTTCCGGGGTCAGTCCGGCCCAAAGGTCCCCGGGCACCCCCTATAGGCCTCCCCCTTGTGCACGGGGGGGGCGGGGGGGGGCCCTTTTTCCCCATAACAAGATCCAACGAGGCCCCCGGCGCGAATGGCTTACCGCTGATTTTTTAGACAGTCTTTCCCAGAATCACTGGAAGGGGGGGGTTGGTAAAAAGCCACCGCCATTTGTTTGGGCCCTTCCAGGTTTAACGGGAGCGGAACGAAGCACCAGTCCCCCATGCACACAGGTGACCAACAAAGGTTTTTTAACCACTGTTGCAAGACCGGGGCGAAAAAAATTTGTTCCCGGGAATCAAAAAAAGTACCACGGCGGGCTCCATTTAGCAACACCCCCCTTGGACCCGCCGGATGGGGGGGGCAATACCTTCCATGATGTCCAGCTGCAGTCCATGGTCCGGGCGGGGGATGGGGGATTTTGGGCAGCAGGTGACCGCTACACTTAAAAACGCGGGCCCCGCCCCGGTCCTTGGGCCTGCAGGCCGAGGGGGCTGGGGGCCCTTGCCCCTGTCGGTTCCCGCAGCAGGTTTTCTGACCAAGTGGGAGGACCGCCAACTGACGCCCAGGACGCCGGGGAGGCCCATGTTCTGATGGGGCGTGTCCCCGACCGGGGGGGGGAAACCCCATGATTACCGGCCCCCGGCCCCCCGGCCTTTCCGCCTGGGGGCCCTTTTTCGAAGCGCCCATTTCCCCCGAACTCCCCGGGCGCGAGGGTTTTGGGGGTCAAAGACTCCGTTGGGCCGCCTGCGGGCCCGGGGCAAGCCGAAGGGCCCGTAGGGGCTTGGGAGGTCGAAATACGCCTCTTTTCAGGCGCGCCGGTCCTTCAGGTATGGCGCCAAGAGGGACGCCACGGGCCCGCTCCCACCGCCCGGGGGCCGCCCTTTCCCCAAAAATCCCCGGTAGGTCCCCCCCGGCGGCCCATGGGAACTATAGGGGGCCCCCGGGGTTTGGTCCCCCCCTGGCTTCCACAACCTGGCCTCGGGGGCCTCCACCCGGGGGGTGGCGGGGCGCGTGCACCCCTTGGAGTTTCCGGCCGGGGGCCCCCAAAGTTGGGGTCCTGCCCTCCCCCATTCCGGGACTCTATCCTCCCCTACCCCTTTTGAAAGGACCAGGAGACAGTAGAAAAGGGTTTTTCCCCCCCGGGGTTTTTTCAAAACAAAATTAAAAAAATATAAAAAAAAACAGTTCATAGGGCCCGACCCGGCGCCGGCCCCATTTTAGGGGGGAGGGGAAGGGGAGGGATGCCGGGAAGGACCGAAAGGAGGGGGGAAGTGACCGGGCAAGATGGGGGGGGGGGAAGTATGGGACGCGTCAATCCAGGCCAGGGGCAGGAAGGTTTTTCAGGGGAAGCGAGGGGGTTAAAACCCCCCCTCGGCTAAGGGTTTTCCCCCAGGTGCTATCAACAATCCGGGCCCCTATTCCGGGAAATATATATATATATATATATATATATAAAAAAATTTTTTAAAAAAATACCATAAAGGGGAAAAGTTAAAGAACAAAAAAAAAAAAGGGAAACATTTTGAAAAACAACCATTGTCAATGTAATTGTTTTGTCACTTTTGGGAGTGTGATGTTGTTGTCATATATATATATATATATATATATATATATTTACACACACAAAATAAAAATATATATATATACATATCTATACATATAAAATATATAATACATATTTTCTACTGTCCCCACGCTTGGTAGGAGGCTTGGATCTGGAAGCATTGGGGAAAAAACTAAAGGGAATGGTGGGATTTTTCCCCCTCTGGAAAAAGATTACCGAGGGTAAACCTGGAACCCCCTTTCCCCCCCATCTTGCCCTGACGCTTCCTTCCCATCCCCCCTGGTCCTTCCCAATTCCTCCACCTCCCTCCCCAATAATGGCCGCACCCCGGGGAGTCCGCCGCAAAAGGAACTGTTTATTTATTTTGACTGTTTTTTTTACCCTAATGGGAAAACCCCAACCCTTGCACTGTCTCTCTCGTCCCACAAGTCGAGTCGCGGGTACAGAGATCCGAAACGGAGGGGCAGGACCTGGGAAACCCGCTGCAGGAATGAACGCCAGCCCAGGCCCGCAGCAAAAGGGCAAGCCGCTACCAACCGGGGTGGGGCCAAGGCCGGTTAGGGAAACCCAACGGGCGGGCAGACTCCCCAGGCAGCCCCCATGGGACCCCGGGGCCCCCCCCGAGGACGCCGATGCCACCTGGGGATGTTTGAGAGGACGGGCCCCCCGAACGAAAATGGCAGCGTCCGAAAAGGCCCATCTTGGGCCATTTTTGGGGGCTAAGGGTGGGCCTATTTGACCTTCCTGAGGAGGGGGGGCCGCTAAACACCTCCTCAAGCCAAAATTGGGGCCCCCCACGGAAGCCCGGGGCCCGCAGGCGGCCCAATGGGGGAAATGGCCTTTTACCGGTACCCTTAGGGGGTCGGGTTTGGGGAAGATCGCGGTGGGCCCGAGGCCCCCCCCCGGGGGGAAAATCGCCGAAAAGGGGGGCCGTGAAGGCCGGCAAGCAAGCCCAGTTCCCCCCAGCAGGTCCCCCCTTTATCAAAAATGTCGGGCCCCCCACGCCCCCGGGGCGCCAGGGGGGCCCCCATTGGGGTCAGAAAGCCTCTCCGGAACGGGTAGGGACGGGGCCCCCCAAACCCCCACGCCGCAGAAGCCCAGCCGGCCGAGAGGCCGGGCCGCCGCGTTTCTTTGGGAGACCCCCACCCTGCCAAATCCCCCCATACCGCCCCCGGGGCCTTTGGGCCAGCAATCAACGGGGGGATTGACCCCCGACCCCGAACCGGCCGGGGGGGGGGAAACACGGGTGGCTTTGTTTGATTCCGAGCAAAATTCCATTGTTGCCGCCGCTTCCACCGCAACAGTGGTTAAAAAAAAGGGTTACCGTGTACATGGGGACAGGGGCATCGTCCGCCACGTATCTTACCGAAGGGGAACCAACCAAATACGGGCGCGTGTTACCGCCCCTTCCCAGTGATCCTGGGCGATTCTAAAAGAATCCGGGGCCCTCCCCCCCGGGCCTTGGGGTCTTGCCCGGGGGGGAAAAAGGGAACCCCCCCCGGGCCCCCCGCCCAAGGGCAGGCCCCGGGGCGGGTCCGGGACCTTTGGGTGACCTTTACCCGAAGACCCCGGAGAAAGGGGCTCCGGAACCTCCCGCCCAGGCCCTAAGACCCCCGCCCGGCCACAATTTCGGCCCGCCCCCCTTTGGGGAGCGTTTATTCCCTTTTGCCCGAACGCATTGTTTGCCTAAAGGCTGGGGGCGGGCCCCCAAAACCCTTCCCCTTCTTTCCGAAAAAACCGGGTTTCCCCTGGGGCGGTCGGTTGTTTTCCCACCTTCCCGGGAGATAAGGGGAAGGCAATGCTCACTCCTAGGGGGCCACCTCCCAAAAAAAAACTGAGGGAAAGCCCCGCCGGGCCCGGGATCAATAGGTCCGCGGTTCTTTTAATCCGTCCGGGGTGCCAGACCCGCCAGATTCCTGGGGGACCGTGTTCTTTTAGCCCTATTCCCCGTGGGAATCCCCCTTTTAAAGGATAGGGCCCCTTTGGGGGGGCCCCGGAGCCCAACCCGGGCCAAAGTATACCGTCTTACTGCCCCGAAATTTTGGGCCCCCGGCCCGCCAAAACTAAAAAAACGGGGAACTGGTTAAGGGAAAAGCGGCATACCAAGGAGGTCCCCCTACCCCAAAACCCCACCCATCGCTCCGGAGGGGAAATTCGAGAAAAATGGGCGTCGCTTCACCCGCAAAAAGGGACGGGTTGGGTTTAAAATTTTAACAACGCTAAGCAGAGCCCCCGCTTTTAGCCCGAGAGGGAAGGGACCGCCCCCTCCCCCCAGGTTTTTGCCCCACCGGGGGGTACCCCAGGGCCCAGGGTTCCCCTTTTGAAACTATATGGGGCAAACCCCCCGGGAACCCCATCCTAAAGAAACTGGGGGGGCCGAGGCCCCCCCTCCCAAAGAGTAATGGAGTAAAAAGGGAATACCCAAAAGAAAAGGCCCTCCAAAAACATGGCCTCACCCAAACAGCGCAGGCGGGGAAAAAGGCAACCCAAACCCTCCCCCGGGATTCCCGGGGCCGGTGGTGTCTTCCCACCCCCCACCCCAAGTGCCGATGGCAACCTACAAAGGAGAAAAAGGCCTGCCCCTAGGCCCCCCCAACCGGCCGCCCCAAAGGGAGAGGGTCATCAGTCAACCGTTAAACCCTGGAGAGTGACTTCCCACCCCAGGCCCCTCCCTAAAAAATGCCCCAACCTGGGCTAAAGCGGCCCCCAAGAGGTGCAAAGGGGCCCAAACCCCGGAGCCCTCCCCAGGTAGTGAGGGGAGTCCCCCGCCGACCCCCATGGGGTTTTTTATGTCACGGGGGTTCGCCCCGGGGGAGGCCCTCCATCTCGGGCAAACGCTAAGGTTGGAGGGGGGAAACGAGTTCATGGGCTAAAAAGGCCTAGCCCTGGTCCCCTCATTGTTCCCCTTTTCCCCGCCAACGGCCCCGGGGGCCGAATGACAGCCCTGTTTGACCCGTTGAGCCTCCCCTTGCCCCGCATTGGGGAATTTTTGGGCCTTTTGGGAGGCCACTTGACCCCTCCACCCTTGAATTTACAAAAAAGGTTTCAAATTTTTAAGGCATCCCGGGGGAAAAGGGGCCCTTTAGAAACCCCTTAGCGGGGACTGGGCAAGGCCTCCCCATTTGCTCCGGGGGGGCCCTCCAACGCCGGTAGGGGAGGTTTACGCCACCAGTCCTATAGCCCCTTACCTGGGGTTTATCTTTCCCCCCCTGGGAGGGGAATCTACTGCAGGTCGCACTGCCTCCTAACCTGGCAAAACCCCCCATCCCCCCAAAAAGTTTTTTCCAAAAAGGGGCCTATTTGGCTCCCTGGACGCCCGGGCGGGCCCAAACTTAAATGAAAAAATTTGAATGGCCCCCCCCGAAAAAAAAGAAACAACCCCTTGGGTTGCTTCTCCTTTTTTTCCCCCCCTTTTTCCAAAACACACCTTACTGATTTTCAAAAACCCTTTTTCCCCATAATGGGTTTACCACAAACAAAACCCCTTCATATAAAAAACCCCAACCCCACCGGTACGGACGCCCCTTTTTGGGCTCCCCCCCCAGCCGGCCCACACAGGCCCTTTCCTTTTTTTAAAGGGAGGTGGCAAACTTAAATGTCCTTTTTCCGGAAAAAGTGGGGGGAGCCCAGGAGGAGAGGGTTCCCTTGGGGGTAACCCTCCTAAAATTTTTTTTTGGGGCCCGGAGGGCCCCTTCTAACAGTTGAACCCCAAAACCCCTGACAAAGGTCGAAAAAAAATGGGGACCCGGTTTTTTTTTTTTTTCCTTTAAATTTTACCAAAGGCCGGAAATTTT
>NW_024381413.1:0-10300 GCF_016835505.1 Polypterus senegalus
TTGCCGACCTCCAACATAACTGAATATGTTTAACTATTTAAATAGAAAATTAAAATGACGTATAGAGAAAAATTAAGATACATTTTGCATAGATTTATTCATATATAAAGAAACAGCAATAATTTTTTATATACATTTATAAGCATCAACTAGACAAGAATATAGTATAGACGCACTGATAAGCCGTGTTCTAATTATTAGTTTAATATAATTACGCTACGAAAACCAGAACCAAAGTAATAGGTGGGGATGTTTTCTGTGCAGAGCAAGAACGCATTCAGATTAATAACGAAACGAAATTATAAATTGTAAATTAGTTGTTTATCTTCCTAGAAATTATTATCGGTGTAACGTTTATGTTTATTTTTTTCATTGCCTCATACATTTCAACTGCTGTGTCTGATGCCGTCACAGGAGGACAATCTGAACATTATTTTTCAAGCATTTGTGGTTAAAAATCAGAGAATTTGACTTTTTTCATACATGAGTGATATTTTTCCGAACCCTGCTGCTTACACATGAATTGTACTGAACCTTGTGGCCAATAATGCCGCCCTTAAAAATGTGCCGCCCGGGGTGGACCGCCCCCTCCGCCTCCCCCCCAGCTACGCTACAGCCTTCTTGTAAATGAAAAGAATACACAGGCCTCTCCATTTGCACAGTTGAGCTCCGTACACAATCCACAAGATAGGATCAGGTTGTCTCACTGGTTGTCTGGTGCGGTGGTTGTGATATCCCCTGTAGTTGGAGAGTGGCCCTCAACCTACACTCTGGACATCTTTTAGATCACAAGCTGAGCGGGATCAGAGGAGAGAAGAGACACAGACCAAACATGAAGTTAATTACACGAGTGTTATACAACAAAAACAAGCAGTCATGTCAAGTTGGGGAGCATGCGCTGGTGCAGCGTGTTGCCGCACCCATTACACAACAAAACTACAATTTGGGATCCCGGTGGTCAACCCCCCAGGCAGACGCGCGGTCCAGTTGTACCCTCCGGAAATGACCCTCTATTTGCCACAGCCAGGTGTTATGTGGGCGACCCCTTGGTCTGGTCCAGCCACTCAGGTCCCCAACAAAGAGGATCTTACGAGCCGGATCACCATCGGGGAAACGCACCACATAGCCGTAGTGCCGCAACTGATGCTCCCTGACAATGCAGGTAATGTGCTTCATTCAGGACTCCATGAGCAACGCAAAGTCAAACCAATGGTACCCAAGGATTTTCCAGAGAGACACAGTATCAAAGGAGTCCAGTCAGGTCACTAGATAGCGTCCATGTCTCGCAACCATATAGCAAGACAGGAAACACCAGGGGCCTCATGCATAACGGCGTTAAGTAGAATTCACACTAACACATGGTGTAAGGACAAAGCCCAAATGCGTGCACAAAAACCCAGCAGCATAAATCTGTGCATTCACCAACTTCCACGTTCTTCTTCTCCAAAAATCGGTCAGTGTTAAAAGTAATGCACGTGCACACTCCTGCTGCTCCACCCAAACTCCTTCCAGAATTAAGCCTCTTTGAATATGCAAATCAATATAAATAACCTTTAAGCTCAGCATTCTGTGAAAACAAAAACAACATTTTTTTAAAGATCACATTTTCATACAAACAATGTAGTTGAAAGTGCTTTACATGATGAAGAAAGAGAAAAAAGACAACATAAATAATTAACATAGGATAAAAGTAAGGTCCAATGGCCAGGGAGGACAGAAAAAAAGAGAAAAAAAAAAAAAACTCTAAACAGCTGGAAAAAAAAATCTGCAGGGGTTCCAGGCCATGAGACCACCCAGCCCCCTCTAGGCATTCTACCTAACATAAATGATCAGTCCTCATTGTATTCAGGGTTCTCATGGAAGAACTTGATGATGATGGTCATGTGGACTTCTGGCCTTTAATTGATCAAATTAAGGACATCACAGTGCATTGATAAGGTGGTGGTGGCCATGATCGCCATCACAGAAAACCAGAAAAAGAACAGAAGAGAGAGTAGGGGTTAGTACGGATTTTGGAGCCACCAGGAATAATAATGATAATTAATTGAATATGCAGAGAATCAGGATTTAACTACAATGAAGTTATGAGGAAGCCATGTTAAAGTAATGTGTTTTCAGCAGTGTTTTAAAGTGCTCTACTGTATCAGCCTGTTGAATTCCTATTTGCAGGCTATTCCAGATTTTAGGTGCATAACAGCAGAAGGCTGCCCGCCTCACCAATTCTTTTAAGTGTAGCTCTTGGAATTCTAGTGCAGACACTCATTTGAAGATCTAAGGTTACGATTTGGAGTGTAAGATGTCAGACATTCCAAAATATAAGATGGAGCAGATTATTTAAGGCTTTGTAAACCATAAGGCAATGGCAAAAGCACGGGGGAAAATAGAAGAATTTCAGAGAATACCAAGTTGAGGCAAAGAAAAACGTACTATTTGTTGGTTGAAACAGTGATATAAACAACAAAAGGAAGTTGATCGAGTAACATAGTGTGTTGGAGAAACTCGAAAGCTCAAGTTCACAAAGTCGCACAGTGCCCAAAATAAAAAAAGTTGACAGATATCAAAGTTGCCGTGAAAAGGCAAGTCGTAGCCCATAATCTGAGTGTCATATGATAGCTTATTAGGGTACAGAGAAAAGAAAAAAAAAATAGGGAAACAGTGAGAAAAAAGCTCGAAATGTCAACTTTAATTTCTAAATTTCCACTTTAATCACATAGTTTATTTTGTCATTAAAGTGAACATCATAAACTTAATCTTAAAATCGTTTAATTTACTAGTTTCTCAATCCCATTGTAACTAAAGTAGCACGTTAAATGCTTTGTTTTGATTTTATCTTCTATGTGCTCTATGTGTGTGAATCACTACGTGCTCCTTAAATGGACTTTCTCTTCCTCTGACAGGACACAGAATCCATTACATTCGTGATATTACAGCTTGTAGCTACGTTTTTCCAGAGTTACCAAAGTTCAGCAGCTCTAACTCAAAAAATGGGATTCAACAAAAGCCTGACACGCAGAAATGATTCCACAGACAAAATATATTTGTTTTTAAAAGTTTAGTTAAATTTCAAAGTAAAACAGCTCACACAAAAAAGAAAATTAAAATAGCAAAAAAAAGGGAAAATTCTTTTAAAGAAAAGTTCTGTTCAAAGCTTAAATCTTGTTACATCTCAAATCATTACTATTTACTTAACATTTCTGAACCACTTCAAAACAACAACGTTCAGAAAACTGTATGCTTATCCCATCTCTAAGTAGAAAATGGGTATTTTAAGTCCCTATGTACTGGGACCAGTTCTAAACACAACTGAGCTTATTATCACACTGTTTCTCAGTTACAGTAAGAAGGTTCTATCTCTTACTAACTTATAGGGGGAAAAGACTATACCATAAGCTATGACTATGGAAGAAATTTATATTCTATTCAAATTAAGCAAACATTAATATGAGTTTAACTCAAAACTCTTACATAACCCTCTGAATAATTAAAATACTGAGATGTATACTTGATATCATTTTTATGATGACAGGAATTAAAGCATGTTATTAAACATGGGAACACGGTGGCGCAGTGAATGTGACTTAACTGGCACCCAGTCCAGAGACTGTTTCTGCCTCACTCAAGATGCTTGCAATGCTGTGCACGACCTTTGATTTAATAATTTATTGTAGCAGTACTGTCTCTTTCAGATGTACTAACCCCCAATTCCTGTCCTTCCTTTTCTTTCTCCATATACCCAATCGCCACACAATCCGCTCAGTAATAGACGTTAAGCCATCTCTAAGCTTAGAACACCAATTATTGAAAACTTTTAAGGAACATTAAAACATCTTCATAGTACATGTTTAATTATTCTATCCATCTATCCTTCCAGTGTCACGCCAGTCCCAGCAAGAATACAGCGCTAGGCAGGAACAATCCCTCATCTAGCTAGCTGCAACACAATGTCCTCACATGTTTAATAATTAACAATATAGATTATTTAATTGATGTTAACATTTTAACTGTATACATATATGTATATATATATATATATATATATATATATATAATAAACATTTTGCTGCATTTCATCTTAAAATGATATCGTCATTATATGTAAACATGTGCTTAAGTGGCTCAGGTTGTGCAATATTAGAACTGTAGTGCAAGTTTACAGTGAGGTGATTGTACTTATAGGTACAGACAGTTCTACAAGGAGCACTTGATGGGCTGATTGAGTGTGTTTATAGATCTTGGGAGGAAACAGTTTGTGAATCGTGAGGTCTGTACAGGAAAGGCTCTGAAGCGTTTGTCATAGGAGCGAAATAGACAATAGACTGTGCGTATGGCTGAGGTAGCGTGTGCTTGATGCTGTATA
Organism: Polypterus senegalus; assembly: GCF_016835505.1. Classification (NCBI taxonomy): domain Eukaryota; kingdom Metazoa; phylum Chordata; class Cladistia; order Polypteriformes; family Polypteridae; genus Polypterus; species Polypterus senegalus. The sequence goes on from NW_024381413.1 coordinate 4,358, forward strand.
CCGTAATTCTCTTTCCGATCAGCTGCTGTAGAGCTGTGATTCTACACTCAGATACAGTGATATAAATACTCGAGTGGTGCAGTGAGAGTAATATGTAAAAGATGATCCGCTGTGGCAACTCCTAACAGGAGGAGCTGAAAGAAGAAGAAGAAGGTGCAGTGACAGTAACAACGCTTAAGCAGCTATTGTATTTGATTTGAATATTTTGACTATTCCATGGACCATTATATTTTTACAGGTTAATTAAAATCAGATGCCTTAAACTAATAAACAATATGCAGTTAATTTCAGTGTATTTGATAAAGCCGTGTCAGGGATATGGAACGAAAAAAGAAAGGGAAACCACATAGGAACAAAAGCACTGTTTTGATGCTGGGTGCCAGCAAAACTGAGCAGGGAACTTGCATATGGCAGGATTTGAGCTACCGTGAAAATGTATGTGGCTTTATGCCAAGTTTAGGTTTTATACATCGCGATTTGAGAGTGGAAACGGGAGTATGCAATATTTTTGTGTGTACACACCATTTATACATGAGACCCCTGGTCTTTCTGGATCAGGAGATTTCTCGAATTTCTCAGCTATTGCCCGTAAACCCAATGAAGTGTTAATATTGGTATATCAGGACTCAGGTTCCATAGTAAACAAAAATGCGTCCAGAGGAATCTGGTGTATTTTAATGACTTGTAAAAAATAAAAAGTATCTTTAACATGGCTGTTATGCAGTTGTGGGTTTAAGAAATAATCAATGTATTCAGAGATGTGATAAGATTCTAAGGAGCAAGCACAAACGATTTGTCTCCCAGGCGATATCTCGTAAGGTGCGGTCCATGAGTCTAGTGTCTTATGAATCTTTGGGAACAGATCAAATTTCCGCCTAAATGGTATATTGGGACATGAAAAACATTTCTTTCATTGGTAAAATATATACCTATCTTCCACCAGCTTGGATAAAATAGCTACTCATTTTTGTTTAGTTTAACACTGTATAGATTTATCAAAAGGTTTTTAATTTAATGTATTGTTTAATTGATGTTGAGCCTCATACAGATATTGTGTTTAATCAATAAGGACTGTCATCACTTCCTTATCTGACATTTTTATAGTTATATTCTTATTATTTCGTGAGTAAGATTTTCCTGGGCCAGGTTAATATATGACATATTATCTGATCTTTTCCAGTCTTGTTGAATTAAGTTCAAACAAATGGTTCCACAAATTAATACGTTGAATCGTTTTCCACATAAACCAAAATAATCTAACAATTTTAATTTCTATGATATCTATGAACATCATATCTAATATCTTCTGTATTTATCTTGGATGGAGTAGGAACAAAGGACATTCCCTATTGTAACAGAGAGCTATCCAGTTCTGTAACTTTAAACATTTTGGATAAATTATAAGCATTGATTTCTAGGGGTGAAATTAGGGTTAGGGGTAGGTTTTTTGTTAAAGAACTCACTTTCCTGAGAGCAATAGATTACCCCTTGTCCTTAGGAAAGGAAGAGTTATGGTTCTGCTATAGTGCAAGCTCTTCACTGTACGAATTTGTTCCTCAAGCTGCTTTTTTTAAAGTCAAGACAGCAGAAGTCTACATTTTTAAGGGCTGGAAAAATTATTACAATTTTTAGGACTGGGGAAGGAAGAATTGTTAGGTTTAGGGCTGGAAAAGAAAGGATATTAGGTTTAAGGTTAGGGAAAACACTGGGTCCCCCTAAGCTTCATCTTCATCAATGCAATTTGAACTGTATGCTTAGGTTGTCATGGGTGCCAGAGATGCACAGACCATCACCTCTCTTTTTTTTTGTCCCCTCAAATTTAAACCTTTTGTCAAGTGTTAATAAAACAACTTGTTGAATCCTGGCTTTTCTCTGCCTAATTCCTGTCCTCACTTTGCTGGGTTCCTATTGTGGGTCTGGTTGGTCTATGGGATCCCAAATAATTTTAGGGTTTTAAAGAAGTCAATTTTAAAATAGAGTTTGGGAGGGTTTTCCTAGTTTTAGGGTTCTGGAGGTCTGTTACTTAGGGTATGTTATGGTTTAGGTTAAGAGTTGTATCTGTTGTTCTAGGGTTTGGGATAGAGGAGTCTGGTTATCGGTGCTCAGTTTCACTGTGAATATCCTAATTGATTCTGTGCACAGCTTACCATTCAGGATGATGGCGCTCGTCTTCGCCTCACACGCACTTTCAGCAGCCACAACATCGATTTCCAGATGCAAATCTTCAGGTGATTATTTTACTCCTTCTCCTAGCTGAAGTCTCGACATTTCAAAAATCACTAAATTTATGTCGAGGAAGTAACAACACAGCACTTAACCCGAGGGCGGTAGGGCGACGTGTGAAAAGTAAACATGTGTTTCACAGTCTGCCACACTGACTTTACTGAAGTAACAGTGTTTGGTGAGGTGAGGAGACACATACTGGTATGCCAGTCCTTTTTAGGCAAGGGGGCCGAGCTAAATAGATGAGAGTGCGCAGCCTGTAGGCTGGTAATACAAATGAATACAGCCATCTATTTGACTAAACATTTATAAAACACAAAATCACCACAAACATCATGCTTATTTTCAAATTGACGGTGGCCAATGGTAACAGTTAACTCATTTTTGAGCGATTCTAAAGCCAGGGGCCTTATGCACAAACAGTGCATACGCACAGAAATGTTGCGTAAGAACGTTTCCACGTTCAAATCGCGATGTATAAAACCTACACTTGGCATAAAGCCACGCACTTTTCCATGGTACCTCATACCCTGTCGTACACAAGTTCTCTGCTCGGTTTTGCGGACTGGCGGCACCCAGCGTCAAAGCAGTGCTACTGTTCATGTGTGGTTACTCTTTATTTTCCTTTATAAATACACTGAAACTAACCGCATATTGCTTTTTAGTGTAATGCATCTGATTGTAATTAACTTGTAACAATATAATGGTCCAGGGAATAGCCATAGTATTCCAAATACCGTAACTGCTTTAGCGTTGTTACTCTCACTGCACCTTTTTTTCTTCTTTCAGCTCCTCCCGTTAGGGGTTGCCACAGCGGATCATCTTTTCCATATTCTCTCACTACACCACTCGGGGTATTTATATCACTGTATCTGAGTGTGAATCACAGCAGCATCTAATCGGAAAGAGAATTATCGGTATACAGCATCAAGCACATGCTGCCTCAGTCATGGCAAAACGCTTCAGAGACTTTCCTGTATGGACAATACAATACAGTTTATTTTTGTATAGCCCAAAATCACACAGGAAGTGCCGCAATGGGCTTTAACAGGCCCTGCCTTTTGACAGCCCCCCAGCCTTGACTCTCTGAGAAGACAAGGAAAAACTCCCAAAAAAAAAATGGACCTTGCGGTTCAGGAACAGTTTCATTCCAAGAACTTTAAACAATCAATCAGTCCATCAAGTGTTCCTCGTAGAACTGTTTGTACTTTTAAGGAGAATTACCTCACTGTAAACTTGCACTACAGTTATAATATTGCACAACGTTGTAAGCTTACAGATGGACTAATGTCTGTTACAGAGCTGATTGTGTGGCGATTGGGTATTTGGAAAAAGAAAAGTAAGAACAGGAATTGGAGGTTAGTACGTTTGAAAGAGAAAGTACTGCTACAATAATTTCATGGAAGGTCGCACACAGTCACATATCATGTTCCCCTGTTTAATAACGTGCTTTAACTCCTATCATCATGAAAATGATATCACGTATACATCTCAGTATTTTAATTATTCAGAGAGCTGTAATATCACGAATGTTTTGGATTCTGTGTCCAGTCGGAGAAAGAGAAAGTGTAAGCACGTAGTGATTCACATACATAGAGCAAAAGATCAAATACAAAATATAGCATTTAACATGCTACTTTAGTTATGATGGGGTTTAAGGAGACTAGTAAATTAGACGATTTTAAGATGAAGTTTATGATGTTCTACTTTAATGACAAAATAAACTATGTGATTAAAAGTGGAAATTTTGAGATTGAAGTTAACATTTCGTGCTTTTTTCCTACTGTGTGCCTTTTTTTTTCTCTGTACTTTAATAAGCTCAGACGGTGGGCTACAACTCTCGCCTTTTCACGGCGACTTTGATACGTGACAACTTCTTTTTTATGTCGGGCACTATGCTACTTTGTGAACTTGAGCTTTCAAGTTTCTCTAACACGCCATGTCACTCGATCAACTTCCTTTTGTTGATTATACCTCTGTTTAAACCAACAAATAGTACGTTTTTCTTTGCCTCCACTTGGTATTCGCTGAAATTCTTATATTTTCCCTCTTGCTTTTGCCTTTTCACAGAATGCTGAGCTTAAGGGCTATTTATATTGATTTGCATATTCAAAGAGGCGTAATTCTGGGAAGAGTTGGGGTGGGACAGCAGGCACGTGCACGAGAGTTACATTTCACGCTGACCTGGATTTATGTAGCTGAAAAACGCGGAAGTGCTTACATCATGTTACAGTGCAAATTCTACGCACGGCGTTATGCATGAGGCTCCAGGAGAGTATTTACAGTACGTGTGTAAAGTAATTGCCGAGTATTAAGACCCAACTTCAGCAGGTTACTCACCTTAATCCAGTTACGGTGCGTATCTTTCAGTTCTATTTTTCTTGCCCTGTCTGTGTATTTCAGGTCGGTGTACATTTTTGTCAAACACGACGTGACACTGGGATACAGCGACCCCAGATGTTTCGACATTGGGGTAGTTTTTGAGGATGAAAATCGAGCCTCGTCAGAGGTTTTGGATTTTGCTGCAATTTGTGGCTAACGTTTTAGAGAGTTCCTCCCAGATGAGACTCTTGTGGTGAGGGTGCAGGCGTTTGAACCTGCAAGACAAACTCTGGACCGTGCTGCTCTCATGGCACTTTACGCCTCAGGCTCTCTGCCCCCAGACAAATGGACCAATGGCTCACCCCTACAAGATGTGCATCATGGGACCTCAAAACACACACAAGACAACCACCAAGTCTCCAGGCTGCACACTCCACAACACAAACACGGTGGTCTCCAAGACCACTGCAACGCAGCAAAACAAAAAAGAAATGACCAACTGTAATCTTACACAAAAAAATCGGTTTTATTTAAATTTAAGGACCCTTTTTGTTCAACCAGGGGGCAGAGGCAGCAGGTAGTGATCAGCCCAAGAGAGTCTGCTCAGCAAAGCACCTCCACCAGCTTGAAATTCATCTGCTTTAAAACTTGGGTTCCTGGCAAACCCAACCGGGGTGCCGGACCTACTCCTCCTCCTCATTAGAGGAATCAAAACTTTCCTTTTTTTATTTAAAAACCTTCCTTGGCCAGAGCTGAAGGAACTGAGCTGCCACATGCTCACAATCATCATCATCATCCTGTTTGTACTTCTACAGAGAGACAGACAGACAGACATTGTTACTTAAAATATCCAGAAAATAAAAATGAAACACCAAACGTCGGCAGAGGGTCTTCTGCTTACGGACCGGCTTGACTTGGGTGTGGTGGTCTTCTTGGAGACCACCTTGACTTTATTTTCACACTGACCTTCTCACCTCCAAGTTACTTGAACTGGAAGCTGAAGTCCCTTCATCTTTGTCAGGACTGTCAATTTTAAGGGCTGCTTGTCATCTTTGGGAGAAAATAAAATCAGCAATGCGCCCACCTGATGACAAAACTCTGAAACATTTTGAAGACCACTGCAAACACGAATTGTAATCGCATTGGTGTAGTCACTGGTGTCATGTTAAGTACTTGAATTCTGAATTTAAAATTCACTCCTCTGAGCTGAGAACTAAAATTTACTGAAGGTCGAGTGTATGTTGTATAAATGAGTTTATGTCTGGATGTATCTGCTCCACTACATTACAATCTCTCCAGACAGGCTTGATGATCTAATTACATTGAAAGTACATTTAGAAAATGTACAAGAACAACCTGACAAGGACGGCCCCTTCAGAACAAAACTCGCCAGTCCAA